>NW_014557105.1:755240-767025 GCF_001313825.1 Dinoponera quadriceps | reverse complement strand
ATATATATATATATATATATATATATATGATATATATATAGTACATAAAATACATATACATATAATTGATATAATATTTTAGAATGGCGTCAAATCAAACGAAAACTGATTCAGTACCGGTGCATCAGCAGATCTTGGCTCTCGTTTCAGCACCATTCGGTGATTCACCGTTGTTGAAGAATCTTTTGCCAGTAAGTATCTCGTTCGTTCAGGTCGTTACGTGGATAGAGGCAAGTGTCGGAGAAATGCATTAGTGTCATATGTTCACAGGCATCTGGAAAAGCTGAAGAGCTGCTGAAACCTATAAATCCAACATCGAAGATGTTGAACAGCCCACAGTATAAAGTTACCGCCAACAGTAGGTCTCCTAAAATCAAAGCAAGGGCCGTCAGCGCAGTGCAATTGTCCAAGGTGAATTCATTAAATCACAAAATATTTAAATATTTTTTGTTCAATATTAATAACGGAAAATTTAATGTTAACATCTCCGCGTACAAACACAAACCGATATTTCATTTTTATTGAGCGATACAGTATATACCTGTTCGGTGTGAAAATAATTTGATGAAACTTCCCCCTAAAATATTCTATAAAATATATTTCTAAAATATTAAAATTATATATAAAACGCTCTAAAATATTAAAATTATATAATTCTTCTAAAGTATCACATTCTTTCTCCAGAAATCATTGTTCGATGGTCTAGAAGAGGAGGATCCTGTGCTGTCCGAGGCTTTCCAGCCTCGGCCGAACGCGAAGCGTTTGGTGCTGCGCCCGAAATCGGCGACGAATTCTTCGATCCCATCTCCTACCGAAAATGGGCCCTCGTCGAGGCCCACTAGTACAGACGATAGTAGGTCGGACGTGTCAAATGGATACGTCAACACTGTCGAAATTACCAACAAGGAAAATCATAGCCAAGATAATAATCGACTTGCGAACGATCGACGGTCGTCCACATCTTGGTGAGACAACGGCGCTCAATTTCTGTTTCTGCGTCGATTAATTTGTGAAAAATATTCTCTCACGGATTCTGAGAGAATATAAACTCTGGTATCTTTACGTTCGATCTTTATTCGCAGGTTGAAATCGACAATTCCGCGCAAGAGCAAAGTCCTGGACGACGAATTGGAGGGACAAAAATCGCCGTTCTCCGGAACGAACGCGACCGAGGAAATGAACAATACGGTGGCCGAGCTGAGGTCGCAACATAATACGCCGAATTCGACGCTTTCCGAGACGTTTAATTCGGTCGAAGTGCCGCACAATTCTTCCACTCTCGCTGACAAGAGCTCTGCGAATCTTACCATGCAGAATACAGGTGCGTATTTTCAATGTAATTTCCTACGTATTAGTTCTGGATCTTAAAGTGTCTACATTTGTGTCGAAGAAATACGAAACGATCATCTTTGTATATATATGTCTTAAACGATTATTCGTTTGCGTGCGTCTTACAGATTCGAGTCAAGACGCAGAAGAGAATTCATTTTCGGTGCTGCAGTCGAACTGGACTATGAACAAGGCTAAAGTCACATTGCGACGAGCTGGTTACTACACTATTCCACCGATCGATAAATTGGACGATTACGTTCGCGGCGAAACATGCGTCGTGCCGCACTTCACCATCGGCCGCGAAGGCTACGGGAACGTGTACTTCCCGGACTCCTTCGACGTGTACGGCTTGAATCTGGACGAAATCGGTAAGTTCCAGAAACACACGTTTATTTACATTTCAACGTACGCATACTATTGTTATCATCCTTTTTAGTAAAATCTATATTAGTAATAATGAACTTATATTATTGCTTATATAAAAGAGAGAAATTACGAACATTATATTACAACTTACTTACATTTATATTATATTATTAATCAATATATATATCTATTTTTTTTTTCATTTATTTTAATAATATTAAGTAACTAACTAATAATATTAAGTAACTAATTGCCGACGAAAAAGTGTCACGCCGCGATTAATTGATAATTTCATTAATAACGATATTCGCTGTCGCAGTTCACTTTCGGCACAAGGAGGTGATCATCTACCCGGACGACGACAAGAAGCCGCCGGTCGGTGAAGACCTGAATCGCAAGGCGCAGGTCACGCTGGACAAGGTGTGGCCGCACGACAAGTCGCTGCACGAGCCGATCACGGATCCGCAGCGGCTCGCCGCGATGAATTACGAGGGCAAGCTGCGCCGAGTGTCTGCGAAGCACGACACCCGTTTCCTCGAGTACCGTCCGGAGACCGGTTCCTGGGTCTTCAAGGTCGACCACTTCTCCAAATACGGTCTGAGCGACTCGGACGAGGACGACAGCCAGGCACCGCCGGCTTCAGAAGCGAAGAAGCTGAAGGGCTTGCCGGTGCCTCCGCAGAAAGGCGCGAACGCGGCCGGCAAGACCGATCTCTCGACGGCTGCGGGCAAGGAGGCCATGGTGAACGGAGCCACGGTGAAGATAGGGAACGGCAAGCACCCGGAGGTCGAGAGCAATTACCTGGGGGAGGCCTCGATCGGCCGCATGTTCGCTTCGCGCGACTACAGCTACGAGAAGCAGCAGGGGACGGCCGTTAGCCCGGTCGGCGACAACGCCCGAGTCGCCGGCACAGACAGCCACAAGCTGCAGCTCATGAAGGCGAGCTTCTTCGACACCAACGACGACGACATGGTCAACGACGAGCCGAACGCCGACATACTGCCGTCCGTGCGCAAGACTCTGACCCGCTACTTCCCGGGCAGCCCCGAGACCAAGAGGGACGAAACGATGACGGCGACGACGCCGTACAACGTCACTACCCTGCGCTCGAGCTTCATCGCGAGCGAGATGTCGCCGCTCTTCTCGAGCCAGGAGAGCGCGCTCTACTCGTTGAGCGTCAAGCAGCAGCCACCGCGCGTGATCAGCGGCGCGAAGGCCGTCCTCGAGTCTCGGGAACTTCCGATCGTCGAGCGGGCGATCCTACCGCCGGTGGTCTCACCGGTGACCAGCGTGCTCAAGTACCACTTCGAGGTGGTGCCGCTCCAGGAGTCCCGCTTGAACGAGCTGCGATTCCGCTGCGTCGCCGACACCGGCGTGCAGATGGGCAGGATGTTCCGGCCGAGCTGGGGAGTCGGTCTGACGCTGTTGTCGCTGAGCACTCAGAAACAAGCGAAGGACATGGAGCTGGAGAACGCCTTCAGTAAGCTAGGCAGCTACGTGTCTGGCCGTCTGGCCGACGATACCTCGTCAACCGCGATCGTGCAGCGACTGCAGATCTTGGGCGGCGACAAAGACGACGTAAAGACCTTCAAGGACAGTATAGACCGCCACTTGCGGATCCAACTGGAGCACTGCGTGATCGGGCAGGAGAGCGACTGTCCGATCTTCGACGTGTCCCTGAACACCGCGGTCGAGGCGTTGCGGCTCCACTGCAGCTTGGCGCAGGAGCTCGCGGACAAGGAGCAGAGGGGAGCGGCCGAGGACGCGATGGTCGCCGACGAGCAAGGGTACCAGGCCGGCAGCGCCGAGCGGTCGTTCCGCCAATACGCGAGCGTCGTGTGGAAGCTGTGCGTGGCGCTGTGGGGCGACCAGCTCGACCACGAGTCCCTCGTCGACGACGGCGAGCATCACAACGAGATGGCGAGGAGGGAGGCGATAGGCGAGTGGCTGAAGAGCGTCGTGCAGAAGACGGTCGAGCGGGAGACGAAGAGCGTATACGGCGACAACGAGAAGGTAATCCTCTCTTTATTGTCCGCCTGCAAGCTGGAGGACGCCTGCCAGTTCGCGCGCAACGCCGGCGACCATTGCCTGGCGTTGCTGATGGCGCAGCTGCGCAGCGGGATACCCGTGAAGGAGCTGATCAGGCAGCAGCTGGCTCTCTGGCAGGAGACCGACGTGGACAAGAACCTCACGGTCGAGCGGCTCAAGCTCTTCATGATCGTGGCGGGCGAGCCGCTGATCGTCAGCAAACACCACGGCACCATCAACGTGTGCGAGAACCTCGACTGGGAGCGGGCCTTCGCCATCCACCTGTGGTACCTGTCGTCGCCTACCTGCTCGATCAGGGACGTCCTCGACCTCTACGAGGCGTCGTTCAACACGACCGAGAGCGAGTACGCGGCGGCGCCCGAGCCCGAGTACCGAGGCAGCGACTACGACGCCGAGATCAGCAACGGCAGGCGGATATACGACCTCTGCTTTCATCTTTTGAAGCTCTACTGCACCGGGATTCACGATCTCGGCGAGCTGCTGAATCCGGCATCCTACACCGCGAATCCGCTGGATTACAGGCTGAGGTACCTTCATGTCGGCGACATTCGCACGCGCGCACGCTCCCTAGTTGCGTGTGTGTGTCTGTACAGTTAATCCCGTGAGCGCGATGAAAGGGATCGGGCGGCGAAATCGAGTATATCCCACTCGAGAACGGGATGTATAGCGGGAGTCTCGTTTGGTGACGTCGGAGGCGGGAAAACGCATGCCCGACATTCTCGCGGAAAATGTTGAAATCGATGCTCTCCTTCGTTTTCCGTAGCTGGCTGATACAACAGCTGCTCGTGGGCCTGGGCTACAAGCACTTGGCCGACCACGTGTTCGCGTTGACGCACACGAACTTCGCCACGCAGCTGGAGGCGCACGGACTGTGGCACTGGGCGATCTTCGTGATGCTGCATCTACGCGACTCGGCTAGGCGACGAGCCGCCGTGCAAGACCTGCTGCTGCGCCACATAGAGATAGACGTAAAGGTAGACGACGAGAACCTGGAGTACGCGCAGCGTGAGCAGTTCCTGAAGGAGGAGCTCGGCATCTCGTCGGTCTGGATTCACCAAGCCAAGGCCATTAAGAGTAGAATCAACAGGAGGTATTTGAGAAACGTTCAATGTATACATTCAGGTTGTTGAAAGAAATCCCGAGACACGGAACGGAGCACTTATCTGCATTGTGCGATAAAATAATTAACGCTTAATAAATATCTAATCAACAAGTTTGTATCGCAGGCATTTTTTCGCGCTGTAGCCCTCGTAGATCTTCAACTTTCAAACTCGATCGTACATCTCAACGCTCAGAGCTTTTATTTTATCTTACTTTCAAATACACATACATTGTTTATGTTCTCGCATATGGAATAATAGGCTTCTCGACTTGGACGAATCTCTCTGCACTATGGCGACGTGTAAATGATATGAAAGTTGAAAAGTTGTAACAAGTTGTAGGAATAAAGAAGGTTACTTAGATTTCCGCTTTTGATATGCATCTTTATCTACATAGGTATGGCGAAGCGGCCTGGTACTATATACAGGCGGAACAATGGAACCAGGCTCACGAGATCATTATAGAACACTTGGCAGCCGACGCTATAATAAACGGTATCATCACTCGCCACCTTGCTTGTATATCGTCACATATATCGTGAACAATTGTGTGGAATATTTTTCATTACATATAATTATATATTTGATTTGTTATTATTCTTTCGTCTTCCAGAGAATTACGAATATTTAAAGTCTTTGCTGAACCCATTAGTACCAGTTGAATGTAGTAGCACTATCAGTGGATGGCCGCATCAAGGACAGCTTCTGTGGGAGTACATGGAAATAACTAGCGAAATACAAAGCCTGCTGCACACGTCGGATTTCTGCGGGATCACGTATCAGCTGGAAGCGCTAAAGCCGCGACTGACGTCTCTCTGTCTCAACATCGATCAGTTCCCGTGTCCAACCGCTAAACACAGGTAAACGCGTGCGGCATGTGCGATCCACACGCATCTGAGCGGTGGCTCTTCGGCTCTTTCTCTCTCTCTCTCTCTCTCTCCCTCTCTCTCTTGGTTCTCGAGATCGCTCTAACGCTGAATTCCTCGTACTTTCAGATTGTGTCAAGCTGAAATCGCGAAGAGGACTCTGCACTTGGCTAGAAATCTGTTGATGCTGCAGAAGAACGACAGCAGGTCCGTCACGAAGCTATTAGTCCGTCTGATATCGCAGCTACCCTTGCCCGAGGATTACGCGCAACAAGAGCTCCGACCTATCGTTAATATGCGTGTGACCGAAGTGATGTCACAGTGAATACGAACATGCAGACATACACATATACACATACTGACACATGTACTCACATATATACACATACACATATTGTTCATTCATATATATATATATATAACACGAGTTAATTTAAGCATCGCATGGATTGTTGTTGGAAAGTTTTTACATATTGTTATTCGCGACAGAGGAGTCAATTTTTATTTTTCTTCAGCAAGATACAATCGTGCACGTGAAGCAAATACACGAGAGGCTTGATAAAATAAATAGAACACGTCGGACAGCGAGCGAGCCGCATACGAGCGGCTCGTGCAGAGTAGACTTGTAAAGCTGAAAAATTGTTAAACGAACACTTGGTAAAACATATTAAACATGTGATATACTATTTAAGTGTTTCTTACATTTTTATCGATTCGCACAAAATTATATATTGAGCGATCCGCGGAGTAATTGTGTAAACGAGCGCGATGTGACCGAGGATTAATGCCGGTAATAATTTCGCCGAATTAATTAACCACCACGTGTCAATGATTTATTTTATTCGTTAGTCAAAATGAAACGCGAGAATTTCTCCACTTCTCGAGATTGTACCGGTATCAATCGTCGGATGTAACAGCTGTAATGGAGGTCTTCAGTTGTGGGAAAGAGGCGGTAGATTGTCTTAGGCGAAAACTCTTTCTGTATACATTTCTGCCAAGTGTTTTTTTTTGTCTTTTTTAATGTAGAATATACCGTTTTTAATGTAGAATATACTTATATATAAATATAGGAGGGAAGAAAAAAACTCGCATCGACGAGCACACCTTACGAAACGCTTCGATGCATAGTTGGATGTCGTATAGTGGATAAAAAAGGTATTTGCTGCAATGTGACCTTATTCTCAGCTTATTAATAAAAATGATATATTCTGGTAGAAGCTGTGTGTGTGTAGCGATATTTTTCTCTCGATGTGAATCATTTCCGAACAAAAAAAATAACAAGGAAGTTGAAGCGTGCAAATGCTTCTTTTACCCACTATAATATATATATATAAATATATGTATACATATGCGAAGAGTATTAATTTGCACTATATTATGCGACGTGAGTCAGATAATATGTGTAAAATCCCTGTCTCTCTTGCATTCCGGTCATTCCGTTAAGTTTGTAATTTCTTTTGACGAAGTTTAAATACCGAGTACCACTGACAAATGTAATTAGCAAGTGTAAAAATGGTTTACTCATATATAATATAAAATACGATAGACTTGTAAATTATATTAATGCTCGAAGTGGAAGTATATTTTACGGGCTTGTCAAGAGACAGAGATAGGGAGAAAGAAAGAGGGAGAGAGAGAGAGGGAGGCGTAATGATACTGCATGCAACACAAAGTTTTCTACTGTTGTACGAACAGATAATATTACAGAAAAAATACCGAATATATAGTAGGATTACGTATTCCAGGAGTGGGAAATTGCGTTATGTATAAGGAGTATTTGTATAAACGAAACCGAATTTTCACTCTTTTAAAGTTGAAATAAATAAATGCCATATATTCTCATATATTTAATTTTCAGGCGCTCAGAAATCCGCGGTCCACTCACGCCGGTCGTCGTTCGTTACAGCTGCTTAGCACTGAGAAAAAATTGCACGGTATCGTCTCCGTGTCACCGACGAAATTGGCTTGTTAGTCCGACGCAGATTTATAAGAGAGAGACACACACAGACCAGGGTCTACGTTACTGCTCCGAATGACTCCCAAGAATGAATCCACATCCTGCCTACGATCGATCGCTTCTCATCAATCGTATTCGATTGGTAAGAAGCTTCTCCTGCCTATCCTATATATATTATAACTATATTTATAAATCAGTCATTGTATCGCATCACAATGTTTGATTTATTGATAGATGTTGATGAATTTGCGTGGAACACAATGACTGATTTATCGTATGCAAATTTAAGCGATTTCGCTAACGGATATTAATAATTTACAAATTATGATATAAAATATTTAATTTATATAATATTATATATAAAATACATTATAATATATATATATATATATATGTATATATAATACATTATTTACATGGGCATATATACGTATATGTGCAAAGCTGGAAGCATTAGTGACGGCATTTGTGAATTTCCGACTCGGCGATGTAATAATATACAGGGTGTTGCATCAACACACAGGTCGGTACGACGAATTGCCTATCGGGTGGGCGCGCGTAGTTGTACACAACGCCGTAGACCTTGGCGGCATATTCGCTTGCGTACCTTTCTGAGTGTGCAAGTAAATATTACGCCGAAGCCTACAGAGTTGTGTACCAACCAGACGCGCCTGCCGGTAGGCAACCCGTCGCACTGACTTGCATGTAGATGCAACATTCTGTACAAAAAACATCCATCGTATATTACTGCGAATGAATTACGCTTTCTCCTACATAGTCATCCTTCAAAGTAGCAGACGAAGTGCAAGAAAAAAAAATGAGCAAAAAAGCGCGATTTATCTCTCCGGTGTTCCATCTTACGCGAATCTTATTTGTCGTTCTTTCGTTCCGTCGTGATGGAAGTGTTGACTTCCAATCGTCGCGAGGAAGCGATCGAACGTAACGTTACAAGGAATCGCCGTATCAGTGAGCGAAAACAAATCAACGACGAGCGAACGACGATCATTATTCCCTGCTTAACATGTTCCTCGCGTTTCGCGGGGGCGAAGGTGCGAGCGAAGCGAAATGCGCCCCGGCGAACCGCGAAAATCCGCCGAACGGCTTCATCCGAGTCGCCGGCGGCGCACAGCCGCCGGTAGATACGGATTTTCGACGACCTCGTCGCCTCGAGACGACGAGGAGGAGGTCTATCACGGCCGTCTTATTACACAATTCGCGCATAACGCTATTCCCGTCGTGCTTAGACAAGTATAACGCGATGTGTTACCTTGCCTCGCGCGGGCGGAGGCGGGGTAGGAGGTAGCAGGAAAAGCTCAGCCTTTACGTAAGATATAGATATATGTTAAATCAATGATACCGGGCTTGCGCCGCGTTACACCCCCGTAACGTGGCGTAAGGTCGGGTCTGTCTGTCTCCCCCGTGCGTCGCGCCTTTCCCTCAGCGTGGAACAGCGCGCCGCCGGGCCGCCGCTCCATCGTGTCTCCCTCCCTTCTTCCCCTTCGCCCTCTCGCCAACTATTACTACTACTACCAACACCACCACCACCACCAGCCCCTCCTCCTCTTCGTGTCGCTTTCATCCCTCATTCTCCTCTCTCTCTCTTCTCTGTACAGGCGACCGCCAACCACCTCCTGCCCTTCTTCAGCGCGCCGAGGACTCGCGACATTGGGCCGTTCACCATTGCCCATCCTCGCGAAGCTGGGTGCAAGAGCTCCACGGACTGTAGGGACTGAGGAACTCTCCGAGGAAGCTTCCGCAGCGGCTTCGACGGGCTCGACGATGCTACCGCAACCGCCACTCCGCGGCGTATTCGCCTCCGGCGGTTCATCGGCGTTATCGCGGCGACCGCCATGGGCGCTACACCCTCACACCCTCGTCCTCCCGCCGTTTCGATCCCCTTCGGCGTCGCCGACGGGTGAAAGAGGGGCGGAGAAGAGAGAGAGAGAGAGTACGCGCTCACACTCCCCGCCAGAATAACGTACTATCGAAACGCGGCGTCGCGCCACTCCGAGCTCTCTCTCTCTCTCTCTCTCTCTCTCTCTGCCTCGTCGCGCTGATCGTAGACGTAGTAAGAGTAATGCGCGCGCGCCGAGCCGCCTCTGGTGGTCAGAGCGGAGGCGGCGGCGGAGATGGCGGCGCGAGGCGAGGCGACGCGATGCGACGCAACGTAACGTAACGTTACCGACGCCACCACCACCGTCACCTCCGCGCCAGCCACCCTCGCGCGATTTTCCACGAGCGAGTATTCGCGACAGCCCCTGCGAGCGGAGCCGTGCCGAGCGCAGTGGACTCGCTCCGGTCGTGTCACGTGCCGCTCGCCAGAGCGAGGCTCGCGAGTGTTCTCTCTGTCCGCCCGCCTGCGTTTTTCCCTCGTCCACACGCCCGCCACCACCCTCTTTTCACCCTTTCCGTCCGCGCGTACTACCACCACCACCACCACCCTCCTCCACCACGTTCGCTCTCTCTTTCTCGCTCGTCGTCACCCTCTCTCCTCCCTCCCTCGCAGCCCCCTTTCCCGCCGCTTCTACGGTTTGCTCTCTTCCTCTCTCTCTCTTTCTCTCCCTCCCTCTGATTTTCACCCTCAACCCTCCTCCTCGCGATCTCACCCTCCGTCTCTCGCTCTCCCTCCTCTCCTACCTCCGACGCACTCTCCCGTCTTCCATTCTTTCTGGTTCTCTGCGCGTTACGGCGTGAACCGTGCTGAGATCGCGCGACAACGCGGTAATCGGCGGCCGCCGCCGCGTCGCGGAGAATAGTGCGAATAAATCGCGTCGTCCGGTCGTCGTAGCGGCACTGAGGGGGTGGTGCGCGAGCGAGCGAGCGAGAGAATGCCGCCTACGTTTCGCGCGGTGAAATCATGTGGTCGCGCTCGGCTCCGGAGAAGGCAGTGACATTTCGGACACACGTTCCGGAACGGCACGCAGCCCGGAACGCCGCCTTCCTCTCTTCCCGTTGAGATGATCGAGTTGGCCGTACTCGTCGCGAGGACCACTCGCGAAAGGGGCATCACGAAGAGGGAAAGGCGTCGGAGCTGAAGAAAGAATAGAAGAAGAAGAAGAGGAGGCGGAGGAGGTGGAGGAGGAAGAAGAGGAGGTGGTGGCGGAGGAGGAAGAAGAAGCAGCGCTCTGTGCGCGGAACGCTGGATCGTCCGAGCGCGCGTTATCGCTATAACGATAACCGCTTCGACTTTGCCGACTTGTACATACATACATGCATACATAGATAGAGCACACACACACACATACACAGATACGTACACGCGCGCGGGTGACAGGTCGAGTTACGATTAGTGAGTAGATAGATCGAAGATCGACGAATTCGGAAAAAGTCGTGGGCAACGACGAAGAGAGAGAGAGGGAGATCCGCGAGCGCAGTGCGTAAAAAAGATGCACGACGTATGGACGATGCGCGAAGATCGTTAAATCGCCTGAGCCAACCGAGAGACGACCGGTTCGCTGGTCTTGCTGGTCCCCGTTCGACGATCGATCGCCAATCACGAAATTACCCGGGGGGTGAAAGAGAAAGAGAGGAAGAGAGAGAGAGAGAGAGAGAGAGAGAAACGGGCCACGCTCACCCCCGTACCTCCGAGAACAGCGTGGGACCGCGGGTAAGGAGGGAGGAGGAGGAGGAGGAACGGACGGGAAGAGAGAGAAAGAGAGAGGATTTCGAGAAATAATTGTTGAGAACCGTCGGAAATAATGTTCCTGCCCGTCGACAGGCTGCTGCGCACCGGGGTACTGTTTCTGTTGTGGATAGGCTCGAGTCGCCAGCAGGAGGAGGACATACCTCACAATGAGTAAGTGTGCCCGGTCGCGTAAGCGACTTGTAGCGATTAAGTGACGAAGGCATGAAAAATATCCGGCGGGTCTGTGCATCGTCGGACATCGATGACGCATGAGGAGTCTGAAAGAGAGGGTTGTAGAGGGAGGGAGTGAGGGAAGGTCGGGAGGGAAGAGGGAGGCAGGGAGGTGGGGAAGGGGGTGGCGGCGGCGATGGTGGCGGTGGCGCGGTGGATGTGCGAGCGAACGGACGATCGGACGGATGGGGTGCATAAAGCTCGACGAGCAAAACTCGATAGGGAGCAGAAGGAGCGCGAGGACGCGGGGAGAGGGGGG
>NW_014557105.1:734799-755206 GCF_001313825.1 Dinoponera quadriceps | reverse complement strand
GGGGGGGGGGCAGGTGGGCGGTGAGGGCGAGAACGAGCATGCGGTAGCAGGGGAGGTGGGAGGAGGAGGATAAGGGAACGCGCGCGCGAAGGGGTGGATTCGCGAGGGCGAGAGAAAGAGGAGCGACGCCGAGAAACGAGAAACGTTGTCGAGGGTGTGAGCGATGCGAGAAGAAAGGCGGCGAATACGCGGGGTCGTGCGANTGCCTCGGAGAGGAAGGGCAAAAGAAAGGGTGGGAGGGAGGGAGGGAGGGAAGGAGAGAAAGAGAGAGAGAGAGAATGGACGGCGTAAGGAAACGCGTGACACTAATCGGGTATCGACTGTATACGTGGAGAACGTGGAGAGCGGGGGAGAGGGCGGAGAAGGACTCGCAGGCGTGAAAGGATTCGATACGCGGGATACGTTAGAACTAGATTCTAGCGGGCTCGGGAGCCGCGGCATGCATAATGTTTGTGTGAAATTACCTGACGAGGTACGAAGGAGAAGAGGAGGAGGAGGAGATGGAACGAGAGAGCGAGATGGGAGCGCGATGAAGTCGTGCGCGACGCGTACGCCTTGCCACCCTCTGCCGGCTCATTTTTTTTTCATTATTATTAATTAGCATAAGATAACAATGTCGCAGACGAGCGAGAGAGAGGCCCTTGATAGATCGTTCGCTGGGAAATTTCACTCGCCGATGCCTCACTTTCCTGAAATAATAATAACGTCATCATTAATTATTGCAGAGTAAAAAACTGGGCCTTAAAGTTTGGCGTGGATCTATGGGAGTTCGGTAAACAAGTAACTAAAATGGGCGAGATACAGAGAGTAAGATAATATACTTAGTCTATCTATATGTATATGTATATATATGTATATGTATATATATATATATATATATATATATATATACGTGTATGTGTATGTCCAATAATTCCATCCCGAGAGATTCCGAATCTTCTCGTTAAGCAAAAAAATCTTCGTAGTAGACGTATCGCCGTTAAACCCGCTGATTTTTACTACTTCCCGCTTAGAAATACCACGAGGAGGAGGCCGACATCGCAAGAAAAGACGGTCTTGTCCTCGTTCGAGAAATGGCCGCGGAGGTGAAAAACATGATGGACTTTAAAATGAACGCCGTGATGGTACGCCAACCAATCATTCATATCTCTTTCGTGCTTTTTCACCGGCGAAGACATCTCAGTTTTATATTATTCAGCAAATTAGGGAACCCGCGCGCTTCTTTTCGTCCTGTGTGCGCTGGACAACGTGTGTCGCAGAATCGGCGGAAATGCGCCGTGAATGATCGTCCCTCCCCGTGAGATTTGCCAAGTTACTCGGCCGGCTGTGTGCCAAGGATGACGCGCACATCGCAGATTGAGCTTCGGTGACGCGAATAAACGAACTCGTCGATTAGAACGACTCCTACGCGTAGGGAACGAAAACTTTGTTTGAATCTGCCCGACGATGAACAAACCAGACGCGTTTTAGTCGAAGGAAACGGAACTTTCGGTTTCCCACGATTTCCAAGTTCGCTTCTTACAAGGATATTTGGTTTCCCTCAGCCAAAACGCGCTTGGTTTGTTCATTGTCGGGTAAATTCGACCAAACTTTTATTTTCGTGTAATATCAATTTGCTACGTTTAGTTTCAGATAACGATTGGAATTTTCAAATACCGTGACTGATGACATTTCTTTTGATATTTCCGACCGAACGAGCGTCACTGACCGCCGATTCTGAGACGAGCTCTTTATCGGAGCGCAATCGATACGCATATTCGTCGTCTCAATTCGTCTTAATCGAGAATACATACACGGAAAAAATATCTCCGCTAACTCCGTAACTCAATTAAACAAAAAACTCGGTGATACACGGAGGGAAAAGATTGGTCGAGTTGACGTGACAATGAACGAGCTGAATGTGCTTTAGTTGAAGGAAGCAGAAAATTTCTGGTTTTTATGGGCCAAATTCTCTCCTTAAAACCAGAAATATTGCTTCCTTCGGCGAAAACACGTTTGGTCCATCCATCGTTGCGTTAATTCAATCTTTCTCCCCGTGTAGGAACGGAAGGATCCCTGTAGGAGATTCCTACTCGGCCAATTGCTCCTACTTGTATTTTAACAAGTTTAATGAATTTTAATGCAGCTGAATGTCCACGGATGTTCTCGCGTCGAGTGAACAGAAATATCATTCCTCGTCAACGAGTTCTCCTTTCTCATCACGGAATTTTCATCCGATCCCTGTTCACTTGCAGGAGATTTTTTTATCGTATACGAGGTGTGAGAAAAGTCGACGAAGATGTACAATCGACCCCTTGTTCGGTTGCGGGAGTTAAGATTTTTCCGTGCTTTCGAGGCACGCGGACGAAGCGAGAAATTCATTTTTGCTCTCGCACACACTCACATACCCACCCTCGCACACACACACACCCGCTTGCAACCGCGTCGGTAAACGTGTTGAGCGTTAAACGAATCGGACGATTCTATGCTTAGCGCGGCGAGTAAAGGCGCGAATGCGCAAGACGTAACGTAATTTACGTTCGCAGAGATTAGTGGAGAGCGCCGAGCAGGCCGCGGTGTCGGTGCCGAGAGAAGGGAACGTGTCGCCCAAGTATTACGTCTCGCATCGGCTTAACAACCTCGTCAGCGACGAGAAGGGTTTCGCGCAGGAGATGTTCCTCGCCGCCAATCGTCACTTCGACCACTTGGCGGTGAACGTCACCTTGTCCGCCGTCCTCCTGCCGAACGGAGTTCAAGACAACGGTACGAGAGGAATGTTCCTCCCTGGATCGCGCGATTCTCGCGACGTATCCACCACGTGCTGCACTGCACCCTCCTGTTCCTTTTCCCGTCACCGTTAGAGTGATACGTTTGTTTCTAACGGCAAAAAGTGCACCCCGGTCCAGGTGAAAAGAACAAACCCGATAATTTGTAAGGTTCACAATTAACCAAGTGTACTCAGAGAGACCCGGATACGCGGATGGTCGAGCTGACGACAGCGCCACTTGATCGTCCTTATTCGAGTACGGACTGAACCGGCTCGCTTTGCTTTCAGAACGTGACGTCGCTTCGGGTATCCAGTGGAGCGAGTATCTGGATCTCTTGTTTGTTAATAATTACGAGAGCGACCCTACGCTGTCGTGGCAGTATTACGGAGCGACCACGGGATTCCTGCGTCGCTTCCCAGGTACTCGTCGCCGTGCGTCGCGATGTTGAAGATGTTTCGACGCTGCGACAAAAAGAAAACGAACGCGGAACAAACCACAGCGGGAAGAGAACGAATGAAAAAAAAAAACGCTTTTGTGTCAGTAGAATCGGTCGATAGAATGGTCGAAAAGTTAAAAGGACGTCCGTCCAGTTGGCAGCCGCGAAAACCGTCGAAGGACGAGCGCCGTACAGCAGCGATATCATTGAAACCGATACTCGAGCGCGATGTTTCATTTCGCTTTAAGCCGCGCCATGGAGAGCTGTGTTTGATTTCGCTCTCCGGTTAACGCCGCGTCCTTCACGGACTTATTTCCGACGTTTCGTGAACATTTCCAGTTGACTTCCAGTTGACCTCCAGGGAGAGCCTGACACTCGAGACGAAGGTTGCATTCCGAAGTGTGTTGACATGACTGAGAATCTATACTTCACGTTACGTGTGCTATGCATTTTCAGTATTGTCTGTACTTTCACACATTTTCGGGATGCAACCAATACACGATATATTAGTTTCAACGATACCGTCGTTGAATCGAAGAAGAATTATATTCCAATCACGGCGCCGTTGATCAATTCTACTTATTATTACAACGGTTTTGTCTCGGAATCTCGCTCTTGTCCGCCTCGTCGGGAGGCGGACGAGGGAATAAGAGGCGATGATGTCTTTATGATAACAGCGATATCGTGGCCGCCGGTGGAGGTTACGTCCAGAACGTCCAAGTCCGCCTTGCATCGGACCGCCCGCGACGTGTACGACTTTAGGATGGCGAATTGGTTCGTCGGCGCGGCGAACAGCCCGAAGGACCTGGCGATACTGATAGACAGCGCGACCTACAAGTCCGACCGGAATCGCCGGTTGACCATCGCCACGACCAGGATCATCCTGGACACCCTCGGGCCGGACGACTACGTGAACGTGTACCGATACGGCGAGAACGCGGAGGAGATCGTGCAGTGCTTCAAGGACAGTCTGGTGCAGGCGTCGCCCGAGAACGTCCAGGAGATGAAGATGGCGTTGGGCTCGGTGAAGCACGAGGAGTCCGCGACCAACATCTCCGCGGCGCTCAGCACCGCCTTCGAGATCCTCCACAAGTACAATCGCACCGGTCAGGGCAGCCAGTGCAATCAGGCGATAGTGCTGATCACGTCCGACAACGACGGCGCACCGACGGAGGTGATAAAGCGTTACAACTGGCCGCACATGCCCGTGCGGATCTTCACTTACCTCATCGGCGGCGACAAGAGCCCGGAGCTCCGGAACACCGCCTGCACCAACAAAGGTGAGCCCGGACCTCCAATGGGTGCAGTAAAGTCTTCAGCTTGCTTTTCGCTCCGAGCGATAATATCGTAACGTAATTTCTCACGAAAGGCGTTCCCCACGCTTCCAAAAGTCGCGGTTTAAATCTTGGGAATTGTTGTCACGTCCGGTGTAGCGCGTTGGAGACGCTGTTCGCTAGGAGTGCGTTGCAATTTAACGCTTCGAGCAAGAGGCTGAGTTCGAATCTGCAATAAATCCAGTAAACCTTAAACCGTTCTCTGCTGCGAGCGGTAAAATGTAACGTAATTTCTCGCAAAAGGCATTTCCCACGTTTCCTAAAGTCTCTGGGAATCGCAAACTAACGGTAACGCAATATCAATGTTATAATTTCTCATTCAACAATGTAAATGTGATATAACGTGTGTGTTATGTAAAAGTTACATCGTTAAATGGAAAATTATAACATTGATGTTACGTTATTAATAGTCGGTGTTTATCGGGTCGTAATAACGTTAAATATTAGGAATTGTAATGTCTGGAAACGCTTTTTGTTAGACATTATGTTACAACTTAATGCCTAAAAGTTCTAAAAGAAAGACTTATTACACCTACGGTGAATCTAGCCTAAAGGCTCGTCTATAATACGGATCACTTCCAATCTCAGCGGCCAATCTGTCGCTGAAATTGGAAACGGACCGAATCAAACGACCGCGACTATACGACTCTGCGACCACATTGTTGATCCCGCTTAACGTTGCCGCGCGGATTGCTTGCGATTTTACTTGCTTGCTTGCTTGCTTAAAGCATCATTGTACGTGAAAAACTTTCAGTCGTAATCATGAAGCGGTAAGCAAATTAACCAACCACAGTCGACTATCCTGCTTACCGTCCAGGGATAATCGAGTATGATTGGTCAGTTCGCTTACTGCTTTACAGTTGCGACTAAAATTTATTCACACGTGAAGCGTCTATAATAGTAAGTGTACGTTCATAAAAAGAATAAGAAGAATGACCAATCATATTCGAATGTAAGGAGAATAATCGATTGTGATTGGTTAATTTCTTATTCTTCCTTCATAAAACATACTCCTATTGTAGACCACGTTTAATGACTTTTATTCCCTTACGATCCACGATTGAATTGGATCGGGAAGTGTCTCTGCACCGTAAAAAATTTTGTGACACAGTGAAAAATTTTGCGTCAGAAACGATCTATTGAAATTTTTGTACTATTTTAACACGGGGAGTGTGTTAAAAAGTACTCAAATGTAGTGTTAAATCAACATTGTTGAAGTAACACAAGATTTCAGTCGATCGTTTTTAGCGCAAAATCTCTTACCGCACGGTCGAAAGTTTTTCTGCTCAATCACGGGGTGAAAAAGTTCCTCAACGTCAATGATCGATGACCTCGTAGGATTTTACGCGAGGATAACTGACGCGGAGGATATCCACAACAAGGTCTTTGAATACGTAAAAGTCCTGGCGCGGCCTATGGTGCTTTACCAGCACGACCATCCGATACACTGGAGTCCCGCCTACGTGGGCGGAAAGGTAAGGTGATTTTCTCGCGCGTTGATCGCTCACCAGCATCATTATTTAATTTCTTGCTTATCGCACATTTCGCGCTCGTTGATCGACGTTTCGAACGCGGAGATATCCGGTCCGATATCGCGTGTGCACGAGAGAATCGCAGTCCGCTTTTGTCTTCTCACCGGTAACGAAATTTGAAATTTCAGAGCAGTAGGTACGGCCGAGAAAACCGCGGGCAACTGATGACGTCTGTGACAGCCCCGATTTTAGATCGCCGGAATTACACGGTAATTATTTCGAGAGAGAACAGTAGTATACATGTACACGGAGCTCGCTTTCGACCGCTTTCGTCCGATTTTTAAACCGCGCCCGCGAATGCTATAAATGTGAAGTAATACACAAATAAATTGTACTTCACTGTTTCCTTTTTTTTCTGTGTTATCGTTCGAAGGTGAAAACGGCCAATTTATTGGGTATCGTTGGTACCGACGTACCTGTTGAGGAGATTCAGAAACTCGTGCCGCCTTACAAGGTACAGAAACAACAACGCTGCTTTTAATTCCGTTCGGTTGCGCCGCTGACGCGAACTGAATAAAGCCTGGCTTGGTCACACGCTCTTCTCCTCCTGAAATCAGACGATAAATTAGAAAATTTTGCCCGACTACACAAACAGAAGAACAATTCCGTTAGTGTGTAACTGTAATTTCCTGTCGTTCGGGGACCAGACGAAAACTCTGTTCTACGAACGGAAAAATTCATGTGGGTGTTTTTTATTCGATCAATTGTTTTCAGTCGTCTCGACCGAATTTTAATACAGCTTCCAGATAGAATGAAGAAATGCTGAACGTAGTGTGCAAATATTTAATATATGCTTTGTGATGCCATTGCAACAGCACAACTTGTTTAAAATGTGCCCGTTTTAAGAAATATTCATTTATTACGTCATAATTTTAATCAAAGTATTGATAATTTCAATCAAAGTATTCTTATTACTACAATAATTTTTTATTCTGTTGACTACTTTTTATTTTATTTTAATAACTACTTTTCTATTTTCCATTTTATTTAAATAACTATTTTCTATTTGTGAATTTTGTTTTAATAACTTTTTTTATCTTTCATTTTATTTTAGTAACTATTTTTTCGCACGGTAACAGAGAGATAGTATTTCTTGTATCTCACCCCGAGAGTTTTCATCTGGTCTCCATGCTCGGTCGCAGAAACTGGGTTTTTTTATTTTGTATAAAATTAGTCGCGTCGGTGTGCAACCGTTCTGACGAGTCATTTCCCTTCCCTCGTTATTCAGCTTATTAATACCTTGATGTACGTAATTTCAATTGCAGTTAGGAGTTAATGGATATTCGTTTATTGTTGACAATAATGGCAGAGTTCTGTATCATCCTGACCTTCGGCCTCTCGTAAGTAATTGATACCTTGACACTTCTCGTAGATATGCTGTGAAAAAGCAACCGATATAGATTAACCATCTGTCTGTTTGGCGAACGAACGAGGGTATAACATCGTGTAGTAATTACTTGAATGTTTCACGCAGCCCGGAAATATGGAGGTAAACATGTGTCGGATACTCAAGATATCCGGAAACTATATTAGATTACGCTTCACTCACAACGCACATTTTGATTGATTCACAGACGATTCTTTTAATTGGCCAGAAAAAGGATCCAATCTATAGAGCACATTTCGAGAAAAATGAAGATGAAAATTTGACACACGATTTAAAAAGTATAAATCATACCTAGTCTCTTCACGATCGTTCAAGAAGTCAAGCATGGTCCATTTTCCTCTCTTTAAGGATATTCATTGACAGCTTTGATCTTGAAAAATAGATAAAAAAGATTAAATTAGTAAAAGATGGTACCACTAGTGTAAAATGAAAATTATTTTTCAATTAATTTTAGACGCCCGTAAAGGATTGGATCTTTTTATTTTATATAGAAAGACATATAGACTACTCATTGATAACAAAATCTCAGAAATTATAATTTTCTGAGTTGGATCTTTCTTGCACAACTATTCCAATTCGGCCGATTTTTGATTATTTCAAAGAACATTCTAATCGAGAAGTAATACATGCGAATACGTGACATTTTATAAGAAAACGTGTGTATTTTGCAGTACGAGGAAACACTAAAGCCTTCGTATATAAGTGTAGATCTATCGGAAGTCGAGCTCGCAGAATACGACGGACCTTCCCACTCGCTGAACAACTCGATCTTGCTCGATGTAAGTCTGACGTCATCGCGCGGTCTTATTCGTGTTGTAATGTACGAAACAATATCTCAACGGCATTATTCCTCCCGTACAGCTGAGGCACGACATGATCGATCAAAAGGAAGGAGAAACGGACTTTGCAATCAAAATGCATTACGATGATATGGTGAGATATTGCGAAAAGTTATCGCGCGAGTGAATCGTACTATTCACTATATTTTACAGATATGAAATTCTTGTTTCACGCCGCTCCGTCGTGTGACGACATTTGTTTGTATGTATTTTGCAGAAGAGAGTCACGATTAGACGGCACAACTACTTTTACAAGCCGATCGACGGCACGCCGTTCTCCTTGGGCCTGGCTTTACCGGAAGGCTACGGCATGTTTGAATTGCGGGCCGAAAAGGAAATCAAACACGCTATCATAAACGGTAAATTGCGCTCTCGCTCACTCGCGTCGTTGCGCATTTGCGTGATTCGGGAAACAGAAAAGTCACACCACCGTTGACCGCTGTTGCAGTAACGGAGTTCTTCAAAGGGAACAATTGGAAGGTGCACCCCGATTGGGTGTACTGCGAGTACAATTCGGCTTCCGATAAATTCTTTTCCTCCCCGGAGGAACGCGTCCTGCATTTTTTGACACGGATGCGCAGACCGGGGTGGAAGTGGATGTCCTTGAGACCAAGGAGTCCCAGCTCGCACCATAAGCAGGCGAGCAAGCCGGATAAAGATGCTTATTATTGTAAGTATATTTATTTTTTATTTTATATAACTATTTTTTATTTTACTTAAGCAACCGTTTCTTTTATTTTATTGGACAAACTATTCTTTATTTAATTTCAGTAACTATTTTCTGTTCTTTCATTTTGTTTTGATAACTGTTTTTCTATTTTTATTTCTATTAGTAATTATTTTTGTACCTTTTTAATTTTATTTAAACTAATTTTATCTATTTTTTTATTTTATTTGGTTTTTCATCTGCGGACGGGAAGTTCGGGAAACGAGGGCGGTGCGAAGTTTTCCGATGTCAATTAGAAAGCGAGCCGTACTTATTTTAGCACAAATCAAACGACTTTTCTCGTTAATAACACGGTAGCGATTGAAACGGATGAGACGCGGGAAGTAACACGACAACTGTCGCATTTCAGGCGATAAGAGATTAGTGCAGTCCTTGGTGTTGGACGCCGAGGTGACGGATGGATTCGATAAGAGGACAAGCGGTACGATGCACAAGGAGGAAAATCAAAAGTAAGTTGCGCGTCGGCAGTACGGCAAGTGCACGCCTGTCTTCATTCACCACCAACCACCTACACACACTTCACTGCAAACCGATCGAGCACTGCAATGCACTAGCACGCGGTTTTTTACCACGCACCGAGAGCCAGAATGCCGGAATCACTTTGTAAATTATTACTGTCACTGCCACTGCCTTGATATCAACTGCCCGTGATTTCTTGTTTTGCATAGTCATTTTGCACATGGTGTAGAAGAAACGGAAAATGACGGGAAAGAAATCGACCTCCGTTAGAGACGGAACGAAAGATGCGGTCGTTCTAGAGCGGTCAATCAACGGCGAACGATCGAATTTTTTGACGATCGCCGAACCGATGGTTCGGAATTCCGTGCAGAATTCGGCGAAGCTGCGTGCGTGCGTGCGTGCGTGCGTTTGTACGTTCGTGCGCGCGCGCGTGTGTGTGTACGAGGAAAGTCGCGTGTACACACACACACACACATACACACACATGTACGACTGAAAGATTCCCCAAAGGCGACGAAACAGACCGCACGCACGATTCGTCGTTTTGGGACGCGCGTTTCTCACACCTGACGTGTGTTTTATCTGAGACTCGTACAAATCAATACTCTCTCTCTCTCTCTCTCTCTCTCTCTCTCTCTCTCTTCTATCTATCTATCTATCTCTTTACAATATGCGAAATGAGAACTATGCGCAACGTCCAACATTTCATTTACAATATTATCTTTTATTGCATATTTTTATTACATTTTATTATTGTGTGTCTCCACCGCTAGCCCTATTGCCATACTGATGGCTCTACTGCACAGGTAAATCCATTATGCACAATTATTTGTCTCTAACACGTTAACACGTTTGTCAATGATAATGCACGGTAATACTCATTACTTTGTGATGATCGTATTCTGTTTCGGACTGTGTTCTAACACGCCCGGTATACTCTCGGATGGACGATATGAGAGCGTGTGTGTTAATCGTGCGGTGTATTTCCGGCAATTGTTTCCCGTCTTTGTCTCGAGACTCGTGATTACCGTACGGGTGTCGTGCCCCCGCGCGTTGTAGCACGGAAGCCGTACCGAGCTTTACATTTCTGTTCCGACGACCGTTTCCGCACACGAGTCTACACAGGCTGTGCCAAAATCGTGATGGTGTAATCGAGAAGATTGTGATTCTCTCAGGAGAGGAATAACAATCATTCCATAAATAAGCTCACGGAAATTACGAAGTATGCTCACAAGAAACGTGCAAAATTAAGGCCATATTGAGCACAGCACGGATCGTTTAGTGCTATAATAACGAGATGCGCACCATCATCGTGAGTAGTAAGACTCAGGTCGACATCAAATCTTAATTTATGTAATCAAACGATTCAAACGTTTCGGATCCTCTTCAGTGGACCAATAAGAGTACAATAAACACGATGAAGTAACACCGAAGAAGAACGAGATCTCGAGGTGGTGTGGGAAGTGTCAGAAGCTAAATTCGAAAGGCAGAATCGGGCATGTAAAAATTGCCGGACGGCCTCGAAGTCGTGAGAAATCGCAACGGATGGAATTCCGTCGACTCGTACACGACTATAGTCGGTACACGGGCTAAAACGAAACGCTTGGCAGCCGTCGACTATAGCCGCTTCATTTTCGGAGAGGTCTCGCTGTAAAAAAATAGGCGAATTAAAGGGGAGTCGAGCGATGGGAGAGAGAAAGCTCGGGACGTGTCCGATCTCTCTCCGCGCGCGCACAGCGCTTTCCCTTGAAAATCCGCCTATTCTTTACGCGATTAGCCCGAAGTGGGAAGCGTAAAGAGGTCGTAATGATATCACGTCTGTGGAGTTGTACGATAGTCATTACTTCCTAGTGAGAGGCTACTTGATGAGAGGAATGAACTTTCTGGGCGGAATGGAATCCGCTCACTTTCAGCCTGAAAGACTCGCGAGGCTCTTGATGGCGCGTTGTCATCGAGGGAGATATCATCCTTCCTCTCGATTCCACCGTCGCGCACAAGACACTCTATGAAGTGTGAGGTGATAACTATTACCACTTTGAATATCTTCGGAACTATGAGAGTAAGAGAAAACTCACCTAACGGATTACATGGTGTAGAAACGGCGGTCTTATATGGCGGTTGTAACGATTCTTTTCTAGGCGGAGCAGCTTCAAAGATCTGAAGGTCACTTTGTTTTCGTAATGGAATCGTATAGTTTTTTTTGTAACATAAATCGATTCCTACGTTCATTCTGCGTATAAAAGTACCAGAGTAAGATCGCTGAGAAGTGAATACTTTTCGAGACACTTTACTTCTTAATCATATTGAAGAAACATCAGGATAAAAAGGATGAAATATCTCGGAAAATAATCACTTTTTGATGATCTTACTCTAGTACTTTTACACGCGGAAGAGTCGATTTATCTTAAAAAAAAAAAAACAAAGGCGACCTTTAGATCTCTGAAGCTACTTCACCTGCAAAGAAAGCGTTACAATCACAAACCGACTTCTGTAGCATGTAATTTCTATTAAATACATTTTCTCTTGGTCTCATAGTTTCGAAGATATTCAAAGTGGTAACCTTTATCGCCTCGCCTTGTATAGTGCAATCAACGTGATACGATTATCGTCGCGACGATGATGACATTCAGAGAGCGATGTGAAACATATTCTTTGTGTGTACTTTTGCATAACGTAGCATCGTTAACATCCCGAGTAGAAGACGCGAGTTGCGAGTGTGTACCGTCGAACTGGCGCGCGATAGTGTTAATTAAACGTAGGGTCGCGCTACGGCAAACACGTGTCCGACGGTGTCGCGGGCTCTCCGTTGTCCCTCCGTCACTGATCTGCGCGCTCCCGTTTTTCCCCCCGTCGAACTTTAAGCTGCCAAGACTGTGTGTCGACGGGACGATCCCACGAACCATGCAAGCGAGTTAGTTTGAGTTGCAATTCGGCTTTTGGATATGCAAGTAATTGCGTACCGGTGACCGTGTTTCTCTTGATCCCGCCGCCGCCGAGGATACGCTTCACATGGTTGATTTTGCAATTTTGCAGTCAGGGCAAGGGTAGATTCGGCGTCACCAGGAGCTTCATCGCTACCAGGAGCGGGCTTCTGCGTTGGCACGAGCACCAGCAGAACGACGACAGCACCGACGAACCGTGAGCTCACTTACGTCTCTAGACAGAAGCTAGATTTTCTTAAAAGCCAGATATCGCATAACCGCGTTAAGAAAAGAATGAGAAAGAAAAGAAAGGAGAATGTCGCACTGGGAGAAAAATATAATTATTTTCGGGGACAACAATACTCTTGTTGTTTTTATTTCAACCACAAAAATAATAGGAGCAGCATGCTCGTAAGATGGTTATCACTGACACTATAATAACACTTACTAGAAAAATAATTATCTTGGCCATTTTTGTGTGGTTAAAATAAAAGGAAGATATTGTCGTTTCCGAAGATAACGATATTTTTCTCTCAGTGCGTCAGCCGCGGTCCTCGTCGGTCACGAGACGGGAGATGATGCGCGACTTGCATGGCGAATCGATGAAATCCAGATGCAGTTAAACACAATCGGCACTCTAACGATTTGTGCGCAGGCTGTTCGCGGAAAGGCACGCGAGAGCCATGGACTCGTCGTGGTACAAACGCGCGGTGGATCAACACTCCATAGAACCGGAGAGCTTCGTCTTCAGCGTACCGTTCGATGCGGGTGAGTACTGAACGACCACCGTGCATACATTCTCGGAGAATCGCTCGGAGTAAAAGTAAAATCAAAGTTAAAGTGTTCCCCGTCAGTCAAATTAACACATTCAAGCTCGAACCTTCACCTTTCTGATTAGCCCGCCTCATTAGACCATGCGACCTTCAGCTAAATGCTAAAACGGACTTGCAGCCATACCGTCACGACCGATGGAATGACTTTTATATTTTCGCGATTTCAAATTTACCTTTACATATCGCAAGATCAAACCGCGCTTAAATCCTCACGGATTTAACCTCTACGCCTCTGAGTCTCGCGTGTTACATTGTGCGCGCGTATTGTGAGGATTATTCTCGATTTTCTTAGCCGATACGGCCGATCCGCTCGTCACCGCGACTCACGCGGTGTTCTACGGCAAAGGCCACAAGGCTCCGGCGGCGGTGGTGGGCTTGCAGTTTCAGCATTCGTCCTTGGCGACTCACTTCGTCAATATCACATCTACGGTAGGTCGATATTCTCCCTTTCTCTCTCGCACATCTAACCCTGGAAAGGTCAACGGAGGGAGGACTGGTCCCAAGCTGCTTTCGTTTCGGTTTTTTTTTCTTTAGCAATGTTACGGCAGTTGCCTCGCGACTTTTCCTAACTTTTTCATCAAACATCAGACAGAAATAACGGAGATACGGGAAAGGCATTGGGGTCTGATTGACCGCAATGGACTTCGGTGCTAGTTGGAAATGGTGGCCTTTCCCATTATCAAGCGATGAATGCGCTATGCGTGTGACGTCATGTCGCGTCACGTATTCGTTTTGCAGTGCACCGGTATGGCGGGCTGCAAGAAGAACTGCGCGTCGGAGGAGCTGGATTGTTACATTCTGGACAACAACGGATTTATCATCATAAGCGAGCGTCACGAGCACACCGGCAAGTTCTTCGGCGAAATAGACGGGACTATAATGGACTCCTTGGTGCAAGACAGGATTTACAGGTAAGGTGACTGAAGACTCGCGCGTTTGCACGCAACTATCGAAGTACCTTGAAGCAGTCAACGGCTTAAATCTCCTCCCGGTGAACTTTCAGGAAAGTAACCGTCATCGATTATCAAGGAACTTGTAGCCCGCAAGAGTCTCACCAGTCGTCGGCGCCGCGAGCATTGTCCAGCTTTATCATCAAGATAACAGCCACGTTCGGCAAATTTCTCTGGACCTTGGCTTTAAGCCTCAATTTTCAAGACCTGTGGCAGACAGTGTCGGCGTTCGCCAACGACGCGATGCACTCGTTAGACGGTAAAGATGCTTGAAAGATGCGTTTGTTCTCACGTTGCAGTGCGAGTGAAGGTGTCGCGAGCGCTCCGATATTCTCGCTCGGAGTTATCATAGTTGATGACTTCTTCATGATTTGCAGTAAAATTACAGTAAAGTCACCATAAAGTTGGCGGATTACAGTAAAATGACAGCAAACTGACCGACTTTGTAGTAAAGTTGCATGACTTAAAAAACTTTTCCGAGCTGTAACAAACAGAGCTCGAAAGGAGCGCTCGTTTCATTATGCTCGCATGAGCGTGTACGGCGGTCGAGAATGCATGGACGGGATTCTCTCGCAGACGATCTGGTGTTCAACGACGACGGGGAGTCGCGAGACGCCGAGACGTCCATCGACTCGACGGACGAGGCGACGCCGGACGAGAACAACGTGTTCGCGAGGTTCCCAGCGATCGCGCCCGCGACGCCCGCCTCGCCGCCGACCACTCGAGCCACGTCCGCGCATTACCCGCCGCAGAAGTTGCGCACGTGCGAGAAGAAGACGGATCTGTACATCTTGCAGCCGGAGAGACTCAACACCAGCGGCCAGAGCAACCCTCTCAAAGGGAAACTCACCAATTGTCACGTAACCGGATGCGAGAGGTAATCCC
Organism: Dinoponera quadriceps; assembly: GCF_001313825.1. Lineage (NCBI taxonomy): Eukaryota > Metazoa > Arthropoda > Insecta > Hymenoptera > Formicidae > Dinoponera > Dinoponera quadriceps. The sequence continues at coordinate 740,156 of NW_014557105.1, read as the reverse complement.
GAGGCAATCTTGACGTGTCGCCGAATAAAATTTCTTCGGTGATCGAGCGATGGCTTTCCCGAAATTATCAAACGGACGCGCGAAATTAAATTCCATCGGATTCGATTAACTTAAATCTCGTGAAATTACTTTTCGTCCGATTCAATTGGATTTAATGAAATTAATTTCGGGAACATGTCACCCGAAGTGTGATTTCATTACTTCCGAAGGTATTCGACTTTCTCATTACAGCTCGATATCTACGTCACTTATCATGAACTTTTCTTTTTTTAACAAACAGATTTTATTCTATTTATTCAATTTTTCTTCCTTTATTTACTTCACCGTGAGTCCAAGTGAGTTTGAACCCAGGAGGCTGGTAGTAAATCCATCTTAGAATTTAACACGATACTGAGATGAAAATATTCGCGCCTGCCGTTTTCTCACGGAGCCGTCAATGCGAGGAGACTTCCGCATCGGTTCGAGACGTGAGAAATTTCCGCTTCACGATTTCTCGCGTCTAGATCCGCGTGCGAGGAACGACTTTTTAATCGAACTTTGCTCGTCCGCTTCACCGCAGACCGTTCAGCGTCCAGAAGATCCGCCACACGAATCTGATACTGCTGGTCGTCGACACGCTGTGTCCGTGCGGCAGCAAGCAGCTCAGTATCGAGCCCATAGAGGCTCTCACGGAGCCCGGCGCGTGTACAGCGAGACGGGAGCGCCTTTACCGGCGAAGACCACCGAAATGCATCAACTACCACCCTGAAGAGATGGAGATCAAATTCTGCGGCGGCGCGTGCCGCCTATTTAATTTCTCGTCGTTGAGTCTTATGGTTCTCTTATCCATCGTTACAGTGCGGCTTGCGTGACTCTGTCAGGATTAATTGCGCACACGTTTACAAATTTACCTTTTTAAAATGGATTTAGCGTTGTCGTTTCTATGAAACAGTTACATAAAGAGAAGAGAGAGCAGCAGGTAATAAGAGCGAAAGAGAGGGAGAGAAAGAAAGAGAAAGAGAGAGGGGGAGAAAGAGGGAGAGAGAGAGAGAGAGAGACCAGTGTGCTAGGTTCGCGAATTACATTATACTACGTGAGGGTGGTGAAATATATATACATACACATACATTATATATATATGTTACGTATGTTACATATCCGATTATAAATTCTGTTACGCGAGAGTCCTGAATATTTATGTGTGTGCGGTCTCGCACGCGCGTCGAAATTTATCCTCGATACCGGACAAAGCAATAAGTGCCCCAATATAAAACACGAAGTGTAATAACGCGAGACGATCGCGAGAGAGAACGGGAGATTATTCGAGATTTGCGTGGACGCGGAGTCGGTCGCTCGGTTCACGACACACAACGTCGTAGCGGTCGTAGCGATGCGCGAGGCAATCGACGAGCGGTCGTGCGAGAGTCCTTCCGACCTTTGACAGCGGCCGCCGGGGAGGTCGCCCTCCGGTTTCCCTACCCCCGGCCGCGCTTCCACGTCCGTCGTTCTCACGAAGGATTGCTCGAGAAGGTTTCATTTCTCCGGCGCGATTCCCTCCTTCATAGCAACAGAGAGACCCGCGCCCCCTCGTCGGCCGTGTCCGTAGACCATCGCCTCGAACGAGGCGAACGTTCGTCGCGCACCTGAGCTCTCTCTCCGATGCTCTCCGAGCGTCCGCCACGTACAAAAGAGCGCGAACGCCCGGTGAAGCGTACTACCTCGACGCGCTTTTGAATCTCGCTCATTGCATTTCCGTCGCTTCGCAGCGGCTGATCGCGTACCCGACCGACCGGGCAGGCCTAAGTTCGAACCGCCGATCCGAACGCGACTGAACGCGGTTCACCCGACGAAGAGCGGATATTCGGAAGCGTAACGGAGGATACCGCGGCGTGCTCGTCACTCCGAGCATTCGCGAGCGCATTCGCGAACACCGTTCGATGCCGGGGATTCGCATTGCCACCGGAACCGCTTCCTCGTCGAACGTATGCAGCTGCTGCGAGAGTATTACATATCCAGTCTCGTTCTCGCGTCTTTCTCCCGCCGGGAATGCCGTGCGATCGCACGTGTACGCATCAACGTACGAATCAGTACGACGGCTTGCCTATTCCTTTTTCTACACGGGGAAAAATATGACTCCACTGCTAAGAAAAGCGCGATTACTCCGTTTACTTTCCTTTGAGCGACGATTATCCCCAGCGAAGAATTTGGTTTGCAATAGTCTAAAAATATACTCATCACAAACCTGAGATAAGCTCATTATCGCGTATTCAAAAGAAGAATTTATTCTCTTTCGAAAGTTCAATTCGGTTATTCTGAATAAACCAAATGCGAAGTTTGTGTTTTAATTTAATTAAAATTGATTGAAATATTAAACTAACTAGGATTCAGAATATATTTTGAGTGAATTCGATGCCTTATATGATGGAGTTGTGATATATGTGCGGATGGAAACTTACGAAGTGCTTGAAATAAGTAACACTTGAGAATACAGAATATGTATTGTTCTGTGTGTAGCAGGCACACGCGCTCGGACGCAGACTCGGCACGAGTCCGTTCTGGGTTTGCGCGCCTGCCGACGAGGGCAACCCGTCACGCTGACCCGTGCGTTGACGCAACGCACAGTTTCACAGCGGGGAGCAAAATATCGCGTCTGAGTGCGCGATTTTGCGATCAGCGGCGGATTCGTTCCGGTGTAAATGCGAATCAGCTGCGGCGCGACTGTCCCTCACACCTCCGGCGAGGTATTGTCGTACCTCCCGTGAAAACGGGAGATTCGCCGAGAAGAGTCTCCCCCCTTTTCCCCGATCCCGTCGTACTCGGATCGAGTGTTTTCGTCGCGACGTAGACTGATACCGGGAATCGCTTAAAAAACTAGTTCAATAGCGCAAACGAGTGATGAGGATAATCAAAATAGCAGAGCAATAAACGAGAGAGAGAGGAGAAGCCGTTACCGTGAAGAGAATTAATTAATCGGTTCGCGCGCGGGCGAGTCGGGGAAATCGACGTCGTTCGGTTCCACCACCGAGACGGCCGAGCAATGAACTTCCCCGGGACGTGGCCTACGGAGGAACGATCTGACTCGACTACACTCCGCGTTGGCATCGCCATCCACGTCGTCTCACGTAACACCAAGCTCGACGATATGAATTCTGTCATTCACGCTCGATGAGTTTTCTACACGCGACCAGAGTCGCTCTCCCGCCGGGGAGAGCGCGGTCGATTATAATTCGGATTCCGCTGCGAACGCGACGATAAATATCTCGGCCTAGCAGCAGCATCGACGTCCCTACGTCGTTATGTCGAACGACGACGCGTCTTTCGGTTGCGTTAATTACGGGTTGTACAATCTCGGACAGAGAGAGAGAGAGAAAGAGAGAGGTTCTCCGTCTTCTTCTTCGTCAATCAGTCAGGATTACTTCGCGCCATCTCCGTCTCTTCGACGCGATTGCCGGTACCGAGTTCGTTCTTCCGGAAGAAGGAGAGCGATATTTCCGAGAGAGCCGGCGCATCGCACGAACTTTTCGCGCAGAGTCGCGGGCCACTACCTGTGAGAGATCCGCGTGCTACCTCGCATCGCGGCACTCCCGACACTCGCGACGACCGTGTCCGTTTCTAAGATCCGTTTCTGAGAATATTAAATAATCGTATTATTCGAAACTCGACTCAAATGAGATACTCGGCTCGGGATTTAGAGTTAGATCCGAATTTGCCGGTCGAGTCTCGCGGTCCGCACACGTGTGACGTTACGTTTGCTCTCGGTTCAACGGTAAAGTTCAGATCTAACTTTCAACTGAAATCTGGGCCTGTATTAACAGTTGTCACTTGAAACTCGTCTCGTGTGAAATATTCAGTATCTAATTCAAAGTTAGATCCGAGCTTGAATCGTATGGTGTACTTGACATTACGTCTGTGAACGCTGTTCAACTTAAGAACTCATATCCGGCTGTGATTTCAAATCTGAATATCTTATCTGAGACAGGTTTCGAGTACAAACACTTTTAATACGGTATCTTGGTATCTCACGGCCGCTAATACGGGTCTTAAGCTTGATATTAGTAATTGTCACTTGAAACTTGTATCTCAAGTGAGTGATACTCAGACGTGAATCTCCAGTTAGATCTGAAATTTTCAGCTGAGTCGCAATCACAAGTGATGATGTCAATCAGGTGTGTATCGTAAAGTTTAACTGAGGAAAATTCAGACCTAACTCTCTCCAATTAGTTCAAATCCGAGTATCTCACGCGAAGTTTCAAGTAACGTCTATTATAACACAGGCCTGAAACTTTTAAATCAAATTCTCGATGGAGACGCTTGAGATGCCCGCCGAGTTTTACATCGGCGTAGCTTTCGCGCCCTGAGGCAAAGAGAGAAAGAGAGAGAGAGAGAGAGAGAAAAGCCACCCGAGGCTCGATGCGCTATAGAAATTTTCCATCCGTGTCACAAACGCACACGTATATACGGGAATTACGTTGCTCCAGAGGCGAAAACCAAAACAACCAAAAAAAAAAAAGAAAAATTGTACGATAAAAACAAATAGCGCAGAAGACGCGTAAATCCGTTTCGTAAAGTAAGGCGCGAGTTAGCCTCATTTTTACGACCTAATGTTAAGAGTAACGTTACGGCACCCTTGCTTCTTCTGCAGATAATATACTATGTTACGCGTGTGTGAGTGTGTATGTGTATGTGTGTGTGTGTGTGTATGAGAAAGAGAGGAGAGGGAGAGAGATAGATAGATCAAGAGAAAGAGAGAGAGAGAGAGAGAGGAATTCACCTTGTAAATTTTTGCCACGTGTCTCTCCACGCATACTTCGGTGCTCCCGCAGAATCGCATAGAGCTGTACGATACATATCGATCGATCAAGAACCGAAATCACGGGGAACGGAGAACGCGACGCTTGGAGCAACGAAATAATTGATAAGGAGCCAACAGTCGGAATCTAAGTGTAATCTAATATCCGTCGCTTCTTGTTCGAGCCGGAGGGGAGAACGTGAGAGCGAGGGAGCGACGACGTTCCCCTCCAGCGAGAACAAGACGCGACACCCGGGAGAAACATTGTAGTTCGTTACACACCGCGCGTGTATCCACGATGACGGACACGGAGAAAGGGGAACGAGAATGGAGCAAATCGCGTCTTGCATTTTCATTCCAATTGATATTTATTCACTATCGTTCGAATTCAAAACGCGTGCGAGCGTGAGAAAGGTAGAGAGAAACAGAGAAACAGAGAGGGAACCATCGAGTTCTCCGCGAAAAACGTCACGGAGGAAATTACGATCGCGAGACGGACCGATCGATGCGAATGTGAGAAGGGCGCGCTAATCACGATTAGCCGATTAGCGTAGCGGCTGATCGCCACCCTCCCCCCTCCCACCCCCCC
>NW_014557105.1:730917-734792 GCF_001313825.1 Dinoponera quadriceps | reverse complement strand
ACCCCCCCACCCCCGTATAATCGTCGGTATCGATCGCGACGGGACGCGCTCCTGTAGCTCCGGTGGTTGCGCTACATTATCTTTTTTCTATATTGTATTATATAGCTACGATTATATAATATGAGATACGGAACAAGGACAAGAGATCCTGCTCACCGGGGTCGGTTGTGAATCGATCCCGCGTCTAACGTGTTTTCCCAATCAAAGATATCGGTCCAAGTGACCTTAAGAATTTTCCTTAGGAAAGCTGTGATGAGATCGGGAGAGGAGGAGGCCGAGAACTCTCGCGGGGTCGCGGGGTGATTCGCGATAAAGTCGGAGGTCGGGACGCCTCGAGATCGGCGGCGCTCCCATTTGAAGCGCGAACCGGCGGATTCTCAGCGGAGGAATGCGGTGGTAGTGGCCGATGCAGAGCCCGAGAGTTCGAAGAGAGCGACAATGAAGATCCCTCCCCACCTGCCGAGCTCCTCCTCTCGGCTGTCGGAACGCTTAACGCCGAGGAATGTAACGTTGAACGTTAAGACGCGCGCCTCGGCATTCCTTCGCCGGGAATCCCGCCCGCCGCCGTATCTCAATAGCGAGTCCACCTTTGATCCTCTGCGCCGTAATCGCGAATTATTCTGTACTTCGCATTGCGTTGAACGCGATGGGGCTGTGGGCTCATGTTTGCGCTGAAAGAGCGGATCGGTAACGGCAACAACAACGCGCCTTCGCTCCCCCGAACGAGACTCTGCGTCGCCCGGGGCTGAAATATTTGCGTGCGATTACGGCTGATCGAGCTCTTTAATCTCCCATTTATCTGGTTCAATTTAACACGAAGTTTAACTTGCGAAGCTTAAGTTCGGCTCAACGCATTGCCAATCGATCGGGTCGATCTATCTGTTTAGCGAAAGCGAAGTCTCCCCTCTAACGGGCGGAGGACTTACACAGCAAATCCGAGTGTGTAATTTTTACGCGTTTTGTTTCAGTCACTTTTCACACATGCGTAACTCACACGTGTTACCAGTATGTAATTTTACACACAAATGTGTAAAAATTACACGACAGATCTAAATGTGCAATTTTTGCACACTTGCGTAAAATCATAGTATGATGCGTGATAAAACGCGCGTAAAAATGTGTGAGAAGTGACTTACACGTGATATCACACTTGGATTTGCAGATTGTGTGAATAAAGACGTAGAGTCGCATTTGCGGGAGGAGAGGCCAGGAGGAGGTAACAGTCCGACAGCCATCGCTATCGGAATGTCATCATCCCGATCGTGATCACGGAGGCGGACGCGACAGGACTAAAGAGACTACGTTTGTTGAGCTAGTTGGATATTCGTTCGATTTAAGTAGGTAATGTTACGTTTGTGTAAAGAGAACGTTGCGTGTGCGTATCGCGACGCGCCGCGGAGCGTCGCGAGGCTTGGATCGCGGCGAAGTTACACGGACGCCGGCGAGGTTTCACTGCGGGAAGAAGCGGCTCATTTAGGGAAAGAAATGTGAGAGAGAAGAAAAAGAGAGAGAGAGAGAGAGAGAGAGAGAGAGAGACCCCTTTAACGGCGCGTCAACGAGATCCAATTGCCGCTCCAATGGCACAAACTCGCTCGTACGGCCTGCTGGACGTCGCGGATGAACACTCCTCCCCGAAGAAATCGCATCCCCTGGATGTGTGTTCGCTCGATCGAGACAGCTCGCGGTGAATCCAATCCAAGCGAGACGGACGCGGTTTCAGCGTCTTCTGAAATGATTTCGACGTCCTCTTCCGTCAATTTCTACTTCGCGTATTCTCCGTTTCGGCCTCCCTCGTCTGATAAGCCACTCCGATAAGCTTGCTCATATGTCGCGAGCCGTCTCGATCGGGGGAGCGAATTCCTCGAGGAGCGTCCATCGTCGCAAAGACACCGGCGAAGCCCAGCATGCCGCACGCGGGCGGATACGCTGAAAGCGCGCAACGTCGCGCGTGGTGCAGATAAACGCTAACTCCAAGTAACCGGAAAACAAGAAAAAGATAAAAATAAAAATAAAATAAAATCTATAAACGTGTTAGATAAAAGAATCTTTCGACCGGCACTTTTAGGTGCTGCCATGTCTTCCATTATTTGTATATTATTATTAATAATAAAAATCGACTATAACGTATTAACGTAACGTACCCCCTCACGCCCACAGACGCGCGCGCGCGCGCGTGCATCACTCGGTGTGACATGTGTGTGATTTCGAGTGTGTGTGTGAGAGAGAGAGAAAGAGAGAGAGGGAGAAGGAGAGGAATAATCTGTTTTTGAACATGCACTGTATATATTGGACACGCACCGTATATACCCGAGTCGCCGTTCTAAAATTGTCCGTCTCTAAACTTGTTTCCGAGCGATGCGGAAGTATGAGAGTGTAAAAGATCTCTTGTCTTGGGTGAACGAGAAATTCTCCATCTCATCGTCGTGGACGTCGTTTCGGCTGTTATCCGCTGTCATCAGCTTTCGACGGATCATTTATTAGATGTTGTCTCCAGAAACGTACGCAATATATACAGAACGTATGAAAATGAGGAGCGAAAAGACAAAGAGAGAGAGAGAGGGAGAGAGAGAGAGAGAAAGAGAGAGAAAACTATCGCTACCTCTTACATGTAGATAGTGAAGCTGAGAGGGAGAACTGAACCGAAAAAGACAATAGCTGTTTTTAATACTTCTCTTAACCGTAATTAGCTCGATACAATTACAGCCAGAACGCGGCGCGCCCCTTTCGCGCGTGTGCGCCGCGTCTTATATAATGTTATACTCTAGGATTAAATATACGAAAGATAATTAAAAAAAAAAAAGAAAGAAAAGCTTATGCTGCGGAAAGCAAAGCAATGTTCTTGTCTAATAATTATCGTTACGGCCTGATCGACTCCGATCTGGCCGGAGGATTCTCCAACGCGTCGAAGGAGTTGCGATAGTTTAGAACATCTCGATGTGGCCATGCGTGTTGTATGTATGTGTGTGTGTGTGTGTGTGTGTCTTACACGAAACGAGGCGAACAGCGTACCCCGACAGGAGGCGCCCGACAACGGGGGGAGGTCGCGGAAGGACGAAATGCCTCGCGATCTTTCGCGGGAGAAACGGAACTTACACTTTTGGAACGATCTGTACTCGAACGATTTCAATTATTCTCACTGTGCGATCAAACCGACTCTTTGGAGCCGTGTAGGAATGTTTGCTCCCTTTGTTTTGGTAACTACCGCTAATTAGTCCTTTCCGAGGCGCGCGATCGAGTCGCTTCGTGTGAGACACCCCGAGTACGTATGTAAATACCAACGCGAGCGTGCGCGCGCGCGCGTACACACAACACCCACACATACACACACAATACACACAGACTCACACACGAACCACTTACACGAAGAAGAGGGGAAAAAGGAAAAGAGCAACACACAGGAGGATAATTGCAAACTTATTTAATATTATCTAAGTATAAGGATACGATGTAATATTGTATGACAAAAGTGTGAGAGCGCGCGCGAGAGAAAGAGAGAAAGAACAAGAGAGAGAGAAAGAGGGAGTTGGTATTTTTCACAGGATTTTTAAGAGACACAGGGGTCGGTGTGTGTTTATCGTTTCGCCATAAGTTCCGACGAGGTACGGTACGACGGTGCGTGCGTGCGTACTTCGCTGTATTTCCCCGAGGCGTACGTTGCTGCAATTGAATAGTTTGTGCGAGGGTGCAGCGTCGGTGCGGACGATCCGTATCGGGGGGATCGACGCCGCCCGTCGTTCCCCGACGGGATCGCCCACTCTTTCCGCACTCGTCGTTCGCATTCGCCGAGAAGAGAATTCGGAACGTCGGGACGCCGCTATCCGGAGATTTCGCGCGGTCCGTGTGTGCCCAGAGTGCCGCCCCCCCCCCCCCCCCCC
>NW_014557105.1:672864-730867 GCF_001313825.1 Dinoponera quadriceps | reverse complement strand
CACCCGGGTCCACCGAGTTCGTCTCTCTCGCGGAATCGCGCGCACAGTGTACACCGGTGTAATAAAAACGGCGACGAGATTTCTGTAAATACGCGGTCGAGACTTTGTAAATAGGCGATCGAATTGATTATCGTGCTACGAGCGAGAATCCGGAACGGAAACGTCGTTTTCGCGGCCTGGGATGACTCTCGTCGAGTCCCCGACCGAGCTGATCGACGAACGATCACGGGAAGTGCCAACAACAATGTCCAATCCCTGTAATTTGTCCTTCGAGCATAATCGAAACGTTGATCATTTCTATCCGCGTGGAAGCGGGTGTTCGGTTAAATCGACCCGACAATAAGTGAGCCAGCAGACGCGTCTCGATGGAGGGAAACAGGATTCCTGGCCATAACCAGATTCTGTCCCCTTCGGCTGAAACGCTTTCGTCACGTTAATTCAACAATCAAACTTTCTTCTCCGCGTATGTTAGTGAGATAGAACAGGTAACATTCGATTGACGGCGATTCCGAGTCGCCGAAATTAGCTTGATCGGGTGAAACTTGGTGAAAGTCACCCTTGATTATCGAGCAAGTAGAAGCAACCGAACGCGTCTTTCCGTTCTCATTCTTCGCGAAGGAATAAATCGCAGATTTGCCGAAGGAGACGAGATAGACGACGGTGGGCCTCCCCGGAGTGCTTTGTCCATCGCCCGGACGTGCACACAAAGCGAACAGCGACACCCAGTTCGCGAGTCATTTTGCAATTGCATCCATAATTTTACTCTGTTTTCCGAAGCGAGGACTTACATAATTTTTGCATAACAAAGCGATGAACGAACGAAGCGCGTAAAGCGACAAAAGCGTGAGCGAGAAAATGTGTACGAAAAATGGGAGGAAACGAGAAAAAAAGAAAGACAAGCGCAGTAGATGGCGATAACGGCGATTATGATTTAGGCGAGTTTTTATAATCCGACTAACTGCTTTCTTGCGTTTCTGTCGTTCCGTTGAACACTTGTCTGTAAGATACGTCGTAGCGCGTAGAGGGAAACCACGTTTCTCTGAAGTAACGATGACGGAAAATTGCGGAACAAAACAAAAGTGGGATGCGCAAACTATCGCGATCCAGCGTACGCACATATATAGTTCTATCACGATTTACGAATCTTTATTTTGTACAATATTTAATCCTTAGGTGAGAGAAAGGGAGAGAGAGAAAGGGAGAGAGAGAAAGAAAGCGCGCGAGAGAGAGAGAGAGAGAGTGAGAGTGGGAGAGAGAGAGAGAGAGAGAGAGAGAGAGAGAGAGAAAGAAGGCGATAGGAATATCTATTGATAATGAAATTCGTGTTATGGTTGGCGGTAAAAATGACATTCCGCGACATATATATATTATATGATCGTATATAATGTACGTTATCATAACGCGCTTTAACAGTCTGAAGAGAAGAGAAGAGGAGGAAGAGGAGGAGGAGGAAAACTTGTCAGATAAGACCTTTTACTTGATGTATTTATCGAACGTACATACAATGACGTCTATAATATATTGCAATAAAAAGGACTAAAACCATTAACGAAGTTTCATTTCATGTTTCTTTTCGTACACAAAGGAAAAAATTTCTTTGGATTTGGTTCGCGTGTTTACTTGACTTGGATTTGTTTAATACAAACAACGCAATTTAATATCAAATTTAATATCAATTTGTTTGAATGAAAATGTTTCATCATAGTAAAGCATGTGATTTGGTAGAAAAAAAAAACGGTATTTAATAACCAAAACATTGAAATATATAAAGCTCTCGATATTATTCTTTCGTTATTTTTCATACGACTTTATCTGAGAGACAGAACGAAGATACATCTCGCACAAATATTTAAAAGACATCTTAGAAACGTCCCAGGGATATCGAAAATCTATGGGACGCCTCTAAGGATGTCTTTTGAACATTTGTGCTACATGGTATTAATCGAGTAAAACGGGCCAAAAGTTGTCATAAATTTAAGAAAATCACTCACGATTAACCGCGTCCTCGTGTTGATAACCCGATTATTGCGAGTATTCGGACGTTTTCTAGTTGCTTGTACGACATAACGTGCGACGAAGCGAAGTTTTTAAACGCGCGAAATTTCCAACGCCGAAGCAAATGCAAGACTGGAGCACCGTGCGCGCGAATAGCCGTGCGATAACGGTGACATCTGTGATTAACACCACGAAGTCTCATAACGGACGCACAAGAGAGATGTCGCCACTTTGATGTTGAACGACGCGAGACGGACAACGGTGTTGACGAGGTGCCGACGAATAAACCCGTGCGAGTGTTTTCTGTTTTGTCGCGATAATATCATTCAACATGCCAATCTTGGATAAGAGAAAAGGGGACGATATCCTGGCGCTGGTTCCTGCGTCGAAAAGAACGAAAAATGAGGTGGTGTTCAGCAGCAGAGAGAAGGCGGTCGTGCAAAGCGTGAGTGTAACCTGCAAATGTCTCGCTGCGAAAGTCACAAGTTTCAAAAATTGTAACACGTACGTGATGATTAAAGGGTCCGCCACGAACGTCCTCCCTAACGGCGATGATAATGTTGCTCGAGGGACACCAAGGAGACATTTTTTCCCTCGAGTTTCATCCGGAGGGTCAATATCTCGCGTCAACGGGCTTCGACCGGCAGATCTGTAGGTCTCGCACGAACAGTTGAATCGACGTCAACGTTGAAACGTATGCCCGGCCCGTCTAATAAAAACCGTTGTCTTCCAGTTATGTGGAATGTTTACGGAGAATGCGAAAACATCGCCGTCATGTCCGGACACAGTGGAGCCGTGATGGAGTTGCACTTCAGTCCGGACGGCAATCATCTTTACACAGCCAGCACGGACATGACGCTAGGTTTGTGGGACATAGTGGCTGGGACACGTATCAAGAAGTTGAAGGGTCACACTCTGTTTGTGAATTCTGTGTCTGGCGCAAGGAGAGGGCCCACACTGCTATGTTCAGGTAGCGACGACAGCACGATACGTGTCTGGGATCCGAGGAAACGCGGCCAATGTTACACGTTGAATAACACGTATCAGGTAGGCGATCATACTTGTCCGACGATGGAAAATACGATAGTTGTTGGTAGTATATATAGTTTCCTTGATACGCATCGCTAGGTGACTGCGGTAACGTTCAACGACACAGCGGAGCAAGTGATCAGTGGTGGTATCGACAACGACATAAAGGTGTGGGATCTCAGGAAAAATGCGGTGCTCTATAAGCTGAAAGGACACACCGACACAATCACGGGACTGAGTCTCAGTCCGGACGGCTCGTATGTACTCTCCAACGCCATGGACAATACATTGAAGATATGGGACGTGAGGCCATTTGCGCCCTTCGAACGTTGCGTGAAGATATTGTCCGGACACCAGCACAATTTTGAGAAGGTACGTCTCGTCGGTACGATTTCGAATATTTGTACGCTTAGCTGCAAAATAGCCGGCGACGCGTCGATAATGGATTGACAAAAAAACAAATATCGCTTAACCAGAATCTTCTGAGATGCGCGTGGTCGCCAGACGGTAGTAAAGTGTCGGCGGGCTCGTCGGACCGATTCCATTACATCTGGGACACCACGAGTCGTAGGATCCTGTACAAATTGCCGGGACACAATGGATCCGTGAACGACATCGATTTCCACCCGAAGGAGCCCATAGGTACGTCCGAAGTTGTAACTATTTTTTTCACTAGCATCATTGTGACGTCACGTCACGTTTGAAGATGTCTCACTGCTACTGACAATCACGTACGCCCGAATATCGTTCAACAATATGAATTACATACTTTTAAGCATATCTTCGTACATATATTTTTTTTATCACAATTTTCACAGTAATCTCGCATTTTTTTCCAGTTTGTTCCGGATCCAGCGATAAGCAAATCTACCTAGGCGAAATTGAGGCGTGATAACGCCAACGTTCGCTCTTGTTTGTAATCATTCGTAGCTGTAAGCAAAACTACCTTGTGGACTGTCATCATTCGCAATATACATTCGAACATCGCTGTTGATGATTTTGCAATATAATTATTTATTTCACACCGTTTCTCTATCGAATGTACACCACCTCTCTCCCGATCATGCGAATCCACGGTGCTCGTCCGGGAGCCGGGGAACCTCGAGGTCTGCGTGACGGAGGTCGGCCGGTCGGTACAGCAGGAATTCCGGTAGGTGCTCCGGGTCAATTTAGGTGGCGCTCTTGGGCGCTCTGCGTTCGTGAACAGCTGCGCGCTACCTTCAGTTTCGTGTCTCCGATTGTACAAAGTACGTGCGCGCATATCGCTCGTATGCAGTAGAAAGAGAGAGGCGACGAGAGGAGGAACGATAGTGCGCGCGCGAGAAAGAGAGAAAGAGAGAGCGAGAAAGAGGGACATGACAGCTACAATATTGCGATTGTATTGGTGATTAATCAAAGGCCTCGCGAAAATGGCCGATGGACGCGAGTCACGGGTGTTTTCCACGAAGAGCCTGTACGAGCTGAGCGTGTCCGCGGTCGCGGACAAGTTCTCCAGCTACAAGGCGTATCTCACTTACCTGCCCGAGAACGTGCTGTTCGATATCTACTATCAGGTAAACATCGGAAACGTCATGGCAGCGGGCGGCAGTCCCTGTCGTCGCTCGCTTGTCACCGTCATCGCGCGTGATGCAGTTGTATTTGTTTTGCCCTTCGCCGACGATGCGTTCTCCCTCGTCCGAGCGGTCTCCCGCTCCTCCCTCCTCCGTTTCCCCCGTTGCAAAACGAGCGACCGTCCGTCGTTATCGCGGCCGTTTAAATCGCCAGGCCGTTTGCGTGAGTTTCTCCCGAGCTCGAGACGGTGTTTCCTCTCGAGCGAGAGAGCTCGGCCAAGCGATTATTATTCTCGTCGTGAGTGATCCCGAGACAGTCCGGCAGGACAATGCGATCCCCTCGAGTTCTCCCGACGACGACCAGCCGCGCTCGTTACCGGAGACGATCGCACGGTAACGACCGCCGCTCGTCCCCGCACGAGATGCCCCGTGTCGCCTCTCACATGGACAGATCTCCGTCTCTTTCTTCCAGTTGTACAGAGAGAAGAGACTATGCCTGCTGGGGATGGAGCTGAGCGACTTGGAGACTTTCTCCAAGATCCTCAAGGTCACCAACCGCCGGATACATCTCTTGCAAACCTTCCAGGTGATCCCACGAGACACGGATGTCTTCCAGTGTCTCTATTTGTCGTAATTTTGTTTTATCTCCCTCACATCCAACGTGCCCAGGGGTCGAACTTACAATACGTTTGTGGTTTCCCTCCTATAAAGGCTTTGATGGATCACGGGACGAAGGTGGGGAAGGAATTGGCGATCAACTATGACTTGTGCTGCTTCAGTGTCAGGGAAAATCCAGCTGAGCAGGACAAAATGATAAACCTCGGTCTGAGACTCGGCAGTTTCCTCAGCGACGCCGGCTGGTACGTGGAGAGCGAGCAAGTACTGTCGACCTGCAGGAGTTTGTGTATCGCCTACAACCAAACCCCCCAGAATTGGTGCAGAACATTAGATTGTTGTCACAAGTAAGAACGACCGTGTGTGTCCATTCATGCGTATTCATGTGTACATATCTGCAACCGACGTAGTGTATAATATCATCAATGTACTTATTATTGTTATTATTGTACGTTCCACAGGCTGTTACACGCACAAGCGGCGTACTGTGCTTTCCGCGGGGCAGCGAAAACTCACGAACTCGCCGTAAAAATGATAGAACAATTGAAGAACGTGGGTTATTACGACAGCAATCACGCTGCGCTTTTTGCGGAGTTCAGCGTGCTATTCTTCATACGCAGTGAATACGATCAAGCTTACAGGTACGCGCGCCGACCTGGCCGGGTCCTGTTCTACGTTCCCACTGGCTCACGTTCCTCTCCGGTTTTCAGATGGAGCATAGAGGCGTTACAATACCTAAATCCGTCACTTCCCGCGCGAGTCATCATCGATGTTCTTAGACAAGCGGCGAAATCGTGCGTCGTCAAGCGGGAATTTCAAAAGGCTGGTTTACTGATCCGAGAAGCAGTGTACCTCGCGAGAGAAGTGTTCGACACGGATCACCCGAAGTACAGTGACGTTCTCATCGATTACGGATTCTATTTACTGAATTACGATAGCATCATCAATAGCGTATCTGTCTACAAGGTATGTTCCCGGCGGGGGCACGCACGAATTCCTCCTCGCCCACCGGCGGGATTCTAATGCCTCTACCTCTCTTTACCGCAGACTGCATTAGACATTAGAAAAGCGATATTCGGCAAGACTAATCTCCACGTTGCATTGGCGCACGAAGATTTGGCGTATGCTCTCTACGTTTACGAATACAGTTCCGGCAAGTTCGACGAGGCAAGGTAATCGATCACCGCGCCGCGTTCACGTCTCTCATTGCGATTAACTGATCCACCACTCGCCCTGCTCGTTTCGCAGCGACCACGCCGGACTAGCTATAGACATCATAGAAAAACTCTTACCTGCGAATCATCTGATGCTTGCGAGCGCTAAGAGAGTGAAGGCGCTCATACTCGAGGAGATCGCTATAGATAACGCGTCCACGCCGTTGTCCGAACAGAGCTTGTTGCTGAAATCTGAGTGTCTCCATTTGTCCGCTTTACAGTTAGCGAAGACCGCCTTCGGCGAGAAAAACGTACAAACGGCGAAGCATTACGGGAATCTGGGACGCCTGTACCAGAGTATGAGGAAGTTTCAGGTATCTCGGCTCGTCCCTAACGAGCGATCGGAAGTGGTCGCTCAACAATGTTAGACCCGCATCACACTATGGATTAGGATGGAGATTTTATTGAAATTTGGCCAATCAAAGCAAGTTTTACTGAACTCTAGCTTAGTTCTGCTCTGATTGGCCAAATTTTGATCCAATCTCAATCCTAACCCATAGTGTGATATGGGCCTTACGCTGTATGTATATATATATATATGTTTAATCCTCCGTTAATTGCAATATCCAATAGATGCATGTTCAGGTTACAATGTATCACCGTTGCTACACAGTCTCAAGATCAAGCTCGTCCTTGTCAATGTTTTTCCCTTTGTTCTTCACGGGTTTTTTTATACAGTATCTGGCCTATTAGTCAAATACTGTAACGAAAGAAAAATTGTTTAAGAAACAAAGGAAAATAAAGAGAAAATCAATGTGTCTGTGAGATACATTGCGATTAATGGAAGATTAATGAAATTTTGTTGGTATTATCTTTTATATAACGCATTTATCTAACGTTGCGCTGCATAGGAAGCGGAAGCGATGCATCTGAAAGCTATTAGTATCAAAGAGGAACTGCTGGGTCCCGAGGATTACGAAGTGGGTCTGAGCATAGGGCATTTAGCTTCCTTATATAATTTCCACATGAATCGTTACAGAGACGCCGAGAAGCTCTATTATCGTAGCATCGCGATCAGTGAGTATGTTTAGCATCGATCGAATCGTGACACGAACACGGTGACATTTCGTCATGAATTCCACCATACAGGTTTAAAGCTGTTCGGGAAGAGCTACAGCGGTCTGGAATACGATTATCGAGGGCTCCTGCATGTGTACAGCAAGTTGGACGATTTTGAGAAGATACTGGAGTACACGGACACGCTGACACACTGGAAGGAACTTAGAGACAAACACGCTCAATCTGAGGATCCGCCGATCGATCTGCAAAAACGTCCACAGCCAATCTCAGCCATACTCAATCTGTTCTTTTCTATGTGATAATAAGTGTGTCATTCGAATCTTACGTACATTGTATGTCGTCGAGCAAACTGTTGGTCTCTGTTGCGTTCATAAGACATTGGGCCAAAGTAGAAATTGTATAACTCACACTAGGAATTTATAAATCACCGATCCGGTCGTATGATTAACGATTGTCTGTCTTACGTCAATATTTTATATTACACGTACGGTAAATATCGTATTGACGTCGCAAGCTATTTCTTATCGGCTTGATAATTGAATTCAAGTGACACGTTTATTGGAAATACTCGGTGCATAAAGGAACTCGATTCAAATTCAAGATTACGAATATGCAAGGCTAGAGGCAAAGCGCAGAGGCAAACGAAGAGCAACGTGTGCGACGTTTAACACAGCACTTATAATCAATTATCTGCGCTCAAATTGGCCTTTATTTATCGGTTTTCTCGTCGTAACGATGATTGAAATTTAAGTTTAAGCTCATTCAAGTATAAGCTCATTATTTATCTTGAGATCATCGATGACGCTGCGAAACGAACGTTATATATGGGGTAATGCTTGAGTTTAATAATTACTTGAAATTGAAAATTCTGATCGCGTCTCTCACTCGATGTTGAGAATCAAAATATATATATTTTAATATTTTTTTTGTATTTATATATCTCATTTTAATATAAATTTTTTTCAATCGTTAGTTTTTGTTCATGTCTATATTTTATATTTTACGATGCACTATTTGTTGAGAATTTTATTTTTAAAGAGAACTGCCCCTCAGGTCTCGTGAGATATTTTTCTTCTTTGTTGTGATCGCGCGCTTAACAGACGCATTTATAATTTATTAATTTCATTGTTCATTTCGAAATTCCACGGATTTGTCGGTTCTCACTTATTGCGTATTTTCTAAGTAAAAAAAAACCAGAATATATATATATGTATGTATGTATGTATATATGTATGTATGTATGTATGTATGTATGTATGTATGTATGTATATATATATATATGCCTGTGTTAATAATATGATGTAATTAGGAGAATAGTTATTAAGCTTTTAAAAAATTTCGTGAGCTACGAAAAAGTGTTTTGTTCGTTTGGAAAATTTGTAAAATTTGGTAGCCAGAAATTCAAAAATATAATATATAAATTACAAAGCTACATATATACATATAATTTCTGTATATCTCTCAAGCATTTTGTTCCTATATAAATATAATAAAGTACGAATGATTAAATTATCGTTGCGTTAATGTCTTTGAATTGACGAAGATGTTTCGAGCAACTAGAAATAAAACATTTGCACTAGTTATTTAGAAATACTTATTCAATTTTATTGAAATTTATGGAGGAGTATTATACGTCTATGTGTAACATTTTTCAATCTTAAAAATTCCCTTAAGCAAATTAGATACACACCAAAAGTAATAACAACTCTATAACAAGACGACATTCACCTGTTGTGAACTTAACGTTACTTCCTTGTAGGACTAGAAAGTCAAATATAATAATAGTAAGTCCGACTTTGCGCGTTTTATCAACAAGTTGCAGACTCGATTATTACCGTTCAATAGGCTAAAGAGAAAAACAAGTGTAGAAATAGGATTCAGCGTATACGAGAAAACTTGTTTAACAAGTGCGTGGAAAGTAAATTTATGCAAAATTCTATTTAACGAAAATCTCTGCCGATTCTCAGTTACATCAGTAATTAAGATCAAGATATATATATAAGTCAATGTAACATAAATACTATCTCCTTTGGATAACTCACATACATTCAAAAGCTTTAATCTGTTTAAATTACAATAACCATTAGAGATAATACATAATTTTATATTTACACGATATTTGCTGTATCACTCCAATTTTCAGGTAATAGGAATCTTATCTAAACCCTTCACTCTCTTACACTATTATCAACGTTTCTNCCCCCCCCCTCTCTCTCACTCTCTGTAAACCAAGGAGAGTCATCGTTAGTTGAATTTGTAGTCAGTACGTCAGTCGAGGTATGCCCAATCAGCGATCGCTAAATTACCAAACTGATATTGCACATCTCACTGAACTTGAAAATTGTCCATAACTTTAGAACATTTAGTCAGGCGTGTGTGGAGGTTCTTGGCTGAAATATGGTGCGGTATCTTGCACTAATAAAGTATGACAAACATCACAGACTCTGGATGGTCTTTGTTTCGGCCCGCTGTTCACAATGTGTGAGAGGCAAGATTGACAAAATATATGGCCACAGTGACGGCAATGTACCTGCGTGAGACATCGAATCGCCCTTAGTTACATTTTTAATTGCTTTACGTCGATTTATCATCAGCACGAGGTCCGTATGCTCTCTCGGCTTACCTTCTTCTTTGTGACTGAGAACGTGGCGTGGCAGCTGGGACATTCTTCGACGTCCTCTTCGTGTTGCCACCTTACTTCGCTACCAGCTTGTCTGATCCTTTCCAGTTGTACCTACACAATGACCGAGAAGTATTATACACACGCATACACGAGTGCGCACGCGCGTGCGTTATATATTTTCAATTCGCTCAATTAACTCCTCGATCGACTTCGAATTCGATCTCCCTTGCCTGTAACGATTGTGACAATCTGACGAAGTCCTTCTGCACCGCCTCGCTGGTGTCCAGCTCTTGCTGCAGACTCGAGACTCTCTGCCGTAGTTCATTTATAGCTAAATCCGCGTCCTTCTTCTCCTTTTGGATCTCCTGCAGTCGTTTCTCCAGCTGGTCGAGTTTCTCCTCCCGATCGGCGAGCGTACGGTGATCTCTTATGTACTTCTCTAATTGTACTCTACAAATGAGAGGGAGAAAGACGGGAATATTAACGTGACGGTAACGCGGCGTTAAGCGAGGATCGCGATAACTTGCGATCGAACAAGCGATCCAACCTCAATCCACTTATCTCGTTCTTCAACACAGAATTATCCTGCTCCTTGACCCTGCTCTCCTGCTCCATTTGTTCCCTCAGGAGCGTCACTTCGTATCGCAACATCTCCCCCTTCTCTTGCGCAACCTCCTGGGCCACTCTAGCGGTGATCAAATCCTCGCGCATCCTCAGGAGACTGACGTGCAACTCCTCCACGGTATTAGGCATGTTGATACTTTCACTTTGCAGCTGTTGCGAGTGCTTGCTGTGCTTGCCAACGAGATTCTCGTTTTCCTTCTGCAGTCTGTAATAAATATGCAACTGGATTTTTCAACGAAACTTTACCGAAGACGCGATCGCTCATTCGTACAGAGCGCGACTGCGCTGAAATGGGTACGGTAGGGCACACCGCGAGAAAAATGTGCCTGTGTTTCGCTGAAATGATCTTACACAGTGAGGTGTCTCTGCACGTCCTCCCTGCCCCTCGTCAATTTACACAGTTCCTCGGACGCGTTCTTCTGAAACTGCTCGACGGATCTCTTCAATTCGACTAAGGTCTGCTGGGCCGTTTGCGAGGCGACCGTAAGCTCCGCGACTTTGATTTTATGCTCCTCCTTCTTCTCGTTCCACTTCTCTTCCATCTCTTTCCGGAACTCCACTTCCTTAGCTAGATCCTCCCTTTGGGCCTGCAGCATACGTTGCGTGTCCAACAGCTGCTTCTCCAAATCCTTGGCAGTCGCTTCTACTTTGACTAATTGCGCTTCGTAATTCGCGCACATATCACACGACGGCTCAAACGAGCCCGGCTCCTGCTGCCGTCTCTGTAATTGAGTCTCTTTGCATTTTTGCAGCTCGTCGTCGGTCGATCTTAATTTCTCTTTTAAAGCTTTTATCTCCTCCTCGAGCGGTACAACTAGCGAGCGCAAAACCTCCGCGTCCTCTTGCGCCTGCGAAGCCAGATAATTTTTACACCTGTCCGGACGAGACACAGTTCCTAGGTATATTTCTCTCTTTTTCTCTCTCTAACGATGAGTTCCGCGAGTATTTCTATCGTTACAAAGCAAGAGTGCCATTAATCTTTCTTCCAACACGAAGAGCTATATCGATATTTCATTTTTTCCTATATGACACACGTATCGATGTAGTTAAAAGTAGAAAAAAAAAACAGTTAAATGCTTCATGCAGTATTACGTGTACGTACATATTTTTTTACCTTCCGCATGCTCTCCTCTAAATAATCAGGACCTAAGGATAAAGAATCTGCACCTAATTGCGAAACCACTTTTCTAGCTAATGTTTTAGTTACTGTAGATAACGAGATTTGTGGCCCATCCGTCGGTGGGTCACGCGGCAACTGCGTTCTCAGCGACGCATTCTCCTCTTGAAGCTTAGAAAGAGCTAACTGTAACTTAGACACTTCGCTGACCAGATGTTTCCTTGAGCAAGAAGACTCCTCCACCGTTTCGTGTATAACCTGTTGCAACGACGCTATCTCTTCCTGAGCTTTCCTCTTCTCCATTATTAAGTCGTTCTGTACCTTAAGGTCTGCCACGACCAGCTGGCTCTTGGCTTCGTCCAGTTCATTCCTTAGTTTCAGGTTCTCCTTTTGCAGACCCATATTCTCCTCCAGTCTGCGTTTCAATTCCTCTGTGAAATTTGGTCACCGTCAGTTGCGGCGCTCCGCTCGGAACCCGACTGTCGCGAAACGACGATGGGGGCGAACCCAACGAACACTTCGCACGATGTACTCACCTTCCTTCTGCAGAAACAACTCTTTCATCTTGGCCCTTTGTACATTGAACTCCTCTCGCATCTTAACGTTTTCCGACTCCAACCTGTGGATCTTCGTCTGTGGATCCTCTGAATCGAAATAAGCGCTTTCTCAGTGAGAAAAGAAACGATCTCAGGTATCAGGGAGAGGGGATAAATATCAGCGGCCAACGAACCTTCGTCACCGACGAGGGCTCTAAACAAAATCTCACCCCGGTCGCCCCCGATAACTTACCATTTCCGTTTACTTTGATCGCGTTTTGTTCACCAGAGTTGGTCTCCATCGTTCGATTATTCAGCACTGATGAATGCGGAGCTCTCGTCGGGGTGGGTCACTGCCACGGGCTCGAGTCCGGGAAGCATATCTCGGAGAACCGCCGGGACTGGTTGTCTCTCGACGACGGCGACATGCCGCGCACGGTCTGTCGAGTTAGCCGAAATTCTACTGGCTCATAACTACGCGTCGTGTCCGGTTACGCAAGCGAGAGACCCGAGCGAATGCGAAACACCACGTAAAAATTACGATCGCGACAAACCCGCGATACGAAATCAACCACCGTCAACCTCTCTCTCGCTCGATCGCCCAGCAACCTGGCGACTCGCCGATACCACCTTATATCGCCGAATCTGCCCTCTCCGATTGCACTATCTGTACCTCGCGACCTTTCATCTCCCTCCCGCCGAACCGTGAATCACGCACCGTGTTCGTCTCAAGTGCGGAAAGTGCGGCCGAAACAGAGGAGTATCGTCACCATTTGCTGGTATGTCGATCACTATCGACACACTCTTGTTTCTCGTTCGACCGGATCGCTCGACTCTCGATACACGGGGTATTAAGGCCTTTGCACAATGCCAGGCAGCAGGCAACGGAAAATAACAAGAGGCAATAGATTTCCAACCTATCGGAAACCGTGTATCGATTGCCGTACATTCACACACGGTTTCCGATAGGATGGAAATCCACTCCCTGTGCTATTCTTTTCTTGCCTGGCATTGTGCAGGGACCTTTAGGCTTTGTGTCCGCGATGCTAGATCTCAGAGAGTGTCGGCCGGATATAAAGGTGACTAGAAGTCACTGGCAATTTAGTAACATCCTAGTACCTTTCAAGCGTATACTAACATAATAAATTCCAGTCCGTGTAAGTCCGGATCTCCAATAGGTGTGATGAGTTTGAAGCCGTAAGAAGTTGATCAATCACATTCCTTTATCGTGACAACCAATTGTGCTATTGACGTTTCTGATTAGCCGCCATGACAAAAGTTGTGCCTGCTTGCGATCGGCTCGTAATTAATATGAATTGACCATAAGACTCCAGCGTGCGCGGGCTCGCAATCTCCGTGTTGTCGTTAGCGCATCAAACCCTATGGCTGAAAGGCTATTTTGGCGGTCTCGCAACGAAAACAAAGAGTTGCACGAAGTAAGTGCCTTTGTGTAGTGTCAACGAAACGTATAATGATCTCAACTCGGCGAGGTGCCCGGATTAGATTAAACCTAGATCGAATCGAGACGGGAAAGTTCGATTTCTTAGATTTTGAAAGTGTTACAAAATCGCGCAACCGCAAATTTTACAGTTAACCACGTGAATTTTTCTGACGTGACGCTCTGAAACGGTCATTTCTTTCTCTCTCGTTCTGTCGGCGAAGTTCTCTCAAAGGTCATTTCACCGACGAAACTATTAAAGATAACAAGCGTTCGATAGTTTCACGACACCCAGTGTGCACGATTACGGTATGCGTCGCGTGCCCTCGCGCAGATAGAGATACGTTTCTTTTTCTTTCTTCTTTCTTCCCGAGAAAATCCTTATCGCGCCTTTACTGCGGCGGTGGTGACGATGTGTGTACGCGACTCGCAGCGCGGCCGTCGCGTTTCGAAACTCACCGTGGGCGTAAACATGTTATTGTCGCATCCTCGTCGCATGCCACCAATGTTGGAGAAACCCAAATCGCCAGCATTACCGGCGGTTCAGTCGCGTACGCGTTGATCTTGTAATGGCGATGTGATCGGGCGCGCGCGCGCGCGCGACAGACGTTTTCACAAGTCACCGTTCAAATTTCCAGCGAAGAGAAGTACTCACGGGGTGTCCTTTTGACGGCTCGGACAGGGATCACAGTTGTGCAAGCATACATTATTCCTCGGCAGCACGGCCGTATTGTCACGGTTTCGTCCGACAGGTGAGACTGCAATTTGTTTATGTCACGCATTTACGCAGTTGAGCACATCCGTGCGTCTCGGTGAATCATGCGCTAACGTGGACGCTAAATCAGTTATATTTACCGTCGCGATGCCGTTGAATCCAAAAATACGATGACGCGCAATTATACGTGTTCAAGTTAGAATTTATTTTCAGGGAGGGGTTAGCCAGTTCGTTACATACACCGACACAGACACACATGCATACCATGAGCGGTACATCCTGGGAGTCCTGTAAGCTGAAACCGACCGAGCCCGCTATCATGGAAAGTTTAAGCAGCATGATCCTTAACATGGAGGCAAACAGTGAGAACCTGTACCCGCCCGACTACAAAAAGTACACCGAAATGAATAATACTTGCACCGAGGGTCTTAATAATAACAAGAATAATAATAATAAAAATGTTAAGAAGAGTTTCTTACTGCTGGACGCGCAAGAGAAACTGATGGTTTCCAATGCTAAGGAGTTTCTACAGAAATTACACTGCGTCGATCAGGACGCCAAGGTGAAGGTCGTCTCGATATTCGGTAACACGGGCGACGGGAAGAGCCACACGATGAATCAGACTTTCTTCAGGGGTAAAGAGATATTCAAGACGTCGAACGAACAGGATTGCTGCACCTTGGGTGTCTGGGCGGCGTTTGATCCGGAACTGAACGTCATCTGCTTAGATACGGAAGGTTTGCAAGGTATAGCGTGTTTATTCCGTTCGCTTTGTGAGAGATCGTTTTCCGAACTCTAACGAGTCTTGTCGTTCATCCAGGTGTCACAAATTGCGAGAACGAGCGTATGAGATTGTTGCTCAAGGTGCTGGCCGTATCCGACATTGTTATCTACCGGATTCAGTCGGAGAGATTGAACAGGGATTTGTTCACATTTCTGGGCACCGCGTCGCACGCTTACTGTCATCACTTCAAGGCTGCCCTGCAGGCGGTGGGACAGGAAGACAGCGCGATGAATTCCATCAGCTCGATCGTTTCGAGCAAGCTTGGGCCTAGCATCATCGTACTGCATGAAACTAGACACACCAGGCCGTTGACCAACAGTACGCTTTTCTTTCTCTTTCGTTTCAAAGTAAAAATTTGACCGCGAGTAAGCTGTGTCCGCGACACGAATGCCCGTTGACCTTGATCGTTTCACCAGACGAGCCGGAAACCGCGGAGGACATCCTGAAAGCTAGATTCAAGCAGATGAAGCTCGAGATCGCGGCTTTCAGCTCGCTCAAGTACGTCGGTCTGCAGACGATGAACAACGTGACGGACTACAAGCAACTGCGGTCCGCGATTAAAGCCGAAGTGAGCAACACGGTGGTGCGCTTAGCCAGGAAGCCGCATCTCGTGTACAACGCACTGAAGATGCTGAACAGAAAGTTCTCCGGCGAGACGGAGAGTTCCACGAATATTCTGTTCCCGAATCAATACTTCACCTGTCCCATCAAGTGTCTGAGCTGCGGTAACAGGTGTGAGAACAGCGTGGGACACATTCGCGAGGGGAAGCCGCATAATATTAACGCCCGGTTAGTTTCGTCGACTCGTTCCGTTTTTCCCGCGCGTTCGAAAACAGTGCATGCGCCGTGCTCTGCGCCGATCGTCACGTTAACCGTGTTGTCGACGTTCGACAGGTGCAGGTACCAGCGGCAGTTCGAGAACATGGTGTACATATGTAGAAAGTGTTACAAGAACGGGAACGAAGTGGAGGTGAGTAAGACGGAGCAAGACGAAGAAAGCTGGTACGGTTTAGCCGTGAGCGCCTGGACGGGCTACACCATAGAGTGTCCGAATTGCGGGGAGGTGTACAAAAGCAGGCAGTATTGGTACGGGAACCGGAATCCGGAGGAAGTGGCGATACGCAAGAAGATCACGCACGTTTGGAATACGGTAAGCATCTCGCGACGTATCTCGTCCGGTGCTGTCGATCTCGACGAACCGGCTCCTCCGAGCATCGCCCGGAAATAATCGACACACCCGGACTCCGACGGCACTAATCTCGTCCCGATTAATCCCTTCTCGAGCTCCTGGAGCGATAATTCGCCGATTTCGTTCTTCCAGTCGAGTCACGCTGTAGCATCGAACAATACCGCGCAACGGGTAATCGATGGCGTTTCTTACATCACCGAGGCTGTCGCGAACGTTTCCCTGCAGCCGACGAAAGCGCTGACCGCTTGGGTCGCGGACCAGGTGGCGCCCGCTTATTGGCGGCCGAACCATGAAATCAAACACTGCCACAACTGCAAGGCCTCGTTCGGGCCGGCGGACGCGAAGCACCATTGCCGGGACTGCGGGGAAGGCTTTTGCGCGCAGTGCTCGTCGAGGACGAAAAGCGTGCCCGGCAGAAACTGGCACACGCCGGTGCGGGTCTGCGACAAGTGTTACGACAAGGAAACGAGCCACTGCAGCGACGACTTTGCCGAGGCCACCGAGGACGTTAGTATACGGAAAATGACCGAACACATCGCGTCGACCATCAACGTCGTCGGCAGTGTCTTCAACTATCCGAAAGGTAAGCGTGAAGAGAATATGTCGCGCTTTGTGCGAGGAATTTCTTTCACGAGCCCTTCACGGCTGAATTTGCCGAGTCGGCAGAAACAGATTTGACCTTGAAGCGACACACACGCGACGTCTGTCGTATCGATCATATGACGGGGTCAGGGTCGCGAGTAAATTACTAATTACTCTTTTAATTATCGTGTTGCATTAGTGTGAGTCGGCTCGATTAACAATCGCCCGACGCCGACTGATTTCCACGAATTCAGTTAAAGATCGTTCAGCTAAATTTGTCGAAGTTAGTCTTCTGTCGGTTGAATTGAACTGAATGTTCGTTCAAATCGACTGTTCGGTCGACGCAAATCCGTCGATTTCAGCCGACGGAAAGTCAATCTGATCCTCCTTTTTTTCCCATTCCGCGCAGCGCTCATCAAGGATTCCATTCGACCGTCGTACTGGATACCGGACTCGGAGATCGTTCACTGCTGCCTCTGCGCCAAGAAATTCTCCGAGAAGCTTCCCCTACATCACTGCAGAGACTGCGGCCGCGGGGTGTGCCAAGACTGCTCGCCGCATCGCAAGCCGGTGCCTCACAGAGGATGGGACAGCCCGGTGCGGGTGTGCGACGCCTGCGTTTAAAATCAACCAATCTTCAGCGGAAAAAAGTAGCCCGGTTCTCCCGGACGGGTCCTTACGGATCTTTACGGAGACGCGGCGGAAACCTTTTTACTACCGATGCCGAGTATGCGTACTTCGCAAAGTAAACACACAAAAGCGCGCCGATGCCGCCGGGTCGTCCTCTTCAGATTCATGCAGAATGAAGTGAATATCAATTATCTCGACGCGAATCGCTTTTGCAAGATGTACAGCAAATATTTTGAATATTCGATATTCACTTTATTCCGATCTCGCCCCCGAGTAAACGAGTTAAAAGTATTCTTAGACTTACGAGACTATCTTGCAGAGAGCCGTTGAGCTTTTCGAGAATATTTTTCATACGAGATACGATAAGGTTTCTCGCAACTTCCTGATCTTTTTTTTTTTTAAAGCCGTGACACTTTTTTTGAGGGGAGAGGTCCTTTCGATGCAGAGTGATTACGGTGCGAAGCGTTTGCGCTTATATTACAGCCGAAGCGATGTTATTTGATGTGGGCAGCAAAAGACAGAACATTTTCGATCGTAAAATCGAGGCTCACTCGTGGCGAGCGTTGCGCGGCTACAGTTGCAACTGCGGTTCGTTCATATCGCCGAAAACATCTTATTTACTTTCGCGTTAAATTTCGAGCGTTAAANGGGGGGGGGGGGAGTGAATAATTATATATTTATTATTATTTCGACATCGTAACGTAGGAAAAAATCCGAAAGATAGTTTTGTATATTATACATTTATTTTTAATATTGAATAAAACTTTATCAATCGACCAGTTGTTGGAAATATTAGTGCTAGTAAGCATTTTTACAGCCCAAGGCTGATACCTGATTTCAGTTTGCGTTTGAGGAACAAACTTGACGAGCGAATACGCGAGATTTTCGCGTCTACATAAGATTCTGTATGACATGAATCACAGTTTTCAACGTGTACAATTATAAAGGAGTGTATATGATTGTGCCATAACAGTAGTTGTTACGTCTTACGTGGGAACTACCTGAAGAGCAAGAGAGAAAGAGAAAGAGAGAGAGAGAGAGCGTGTCGAGTGTGTACGTTATATATCCTCGATAATGATTTTATATGAGAAATGCGAAGCAAGACTATTATACACATACAATTATTGATCAAAGAAAAAAAAAGAAATATTCCACGGAAAGCCGTGTGTGTGTGTGTGTGTGTTACCGCACAGATCTATGTTGACTACGAGCGATGTTGTGTACATAGTGTGGCGACACGCGTCACCAGTGTACATTAATGTTTGTAAATAGGATGCACTGATAACAGTGACGACTATAGAAGATAGTTTCTAGAACGAAGGTAGTCCGTGGAGACATAGTTTGCCCGTGGCTGTGACGACTGTAAAATTCCGGTGAGAAGCATTTGAAGACCCGCGTTCTCGCACGATCGCGATCGCGCGAAATCCTCTCGGAGGAGGACGCATAAATTGTTATCCTTTTGTCGGTGTCCTGTAACGAATATAATGATGAACCACTAAAAATAAAGTTCGAATTCTCAGAGCCGAGATCGAAACGCGTTGTGCTTCATTTCATGATATAGCGATGCTCGTAGTATTAATCTTTCACACACATACACGCACGACACACACACACACACACATACACATTCACAATATCGCTTAAGAAAACTGCGTTCAACTCCCGTTTCCTCGCCGCTATTCATCTCGACCGGTGGCGTTAGGAGTGAGGAAACGTATGCCCGAAATTCTCGCGGAATACTTTGGAGCAAAAGCCACAAATTGATATTTGTCACCGATATTTGAGCACACCCCGTAAGATACCCCGAAAATTTTCTTTTCATTTTGACCTACCTAGCTAATAAACAGCCGTCAAATCAACGTGACGAAATCATGAGAAAAGTGGTCGTCGCGACGACGCACAATAGGACGAGTTTATTATTTTTTCTTCTCAATATTAAATATCCTCGTGAATAGATTTGGTAATGAGTATAATATTCGCGTGTGCTCAAGTAACAGCTTTTCAACTTACTTTCGGTAGATAGGTATGGAACAAGTTTTATACGGGGTGTCCCAGAACAGTAACGCCAACGCGCCTGTAGACGGGATCAAGGCGAATAAAAAACTTCCATACCGCTTTGCGATATTCGCAATAATTTTGGTTAATAATTATTTTACCTAAACGTGTTTGATTATTTTATTTGGGTTTATATTAAATAATCTAAAAAAAGACATTTAAACCATTGCCATTAGATAAGGCGATACTATTTGGCTGCGAAATGGCCGGATGACGAGTGTCTGAAGTTGGATGGCAACTATATAGGAAAATAACGCGGATATGCGGATAACTTTTACACGTAACAAGCATTCTTGTTTCCTCTTACCAACCGGGATCGAATGATTTCCGAGTAGCCTTCTTATGTGCGTTCTCACGTTTCTACTTATGAGCACGAGACGAACGGGCTTACATTAATTCAAGGAACACGCACATACGTGAAGATGTAGATCATGTAGCACACAGATCAGGGAACACGTCCAAACTCTCGTCGCACCGGCTGCGATTTTGAATTTCTTCGAAGCGCCTCCGTCATCCCATGTGAACTCGCGCGCGCGCCCGTTCGTATTCGCGGTCGAATCGAGCTCGCCATCGAGCGTGTCTGCGATTAATCGCGCGCACGCGGGCCGCGCTCTCTCACACGCGTGCGAAAGTGTGTGCATCTCGACGAGCACGTGATGACGTCAAAACATGGCGTCTCAATCAGCTGGATGTTGTGTAGAGTGTGCCTGCGATGCCCGTCTTTAGAAAAGTAACGGAGACCACCGTCTGTCCGGCGAGATACGTGAGTTCCCCGTGGGCACCGCGAGTGTGCTGATCGCGCGAGGATCGCGTCGGTCCCGTCGGCGGGCGCGCACCTAGGAGTCCGCGAGCGAGAAAACCGCGGATGCGAGACACGCGAGTGGCGGCGAGAAACGCGAGGAGGAGAAGGTGTTGCAAGATGTTGTTGCGTTGTTTAATTTGAGCTGACGCGCGCGACGTGTCGCCCCGCGACGAACACGGCGAGATTCGTTCGCCATCGCGACGCGAAATCGGAGAAGTCTCGTCCTTCTCGTCTCGACAGTATACAGACGCTCTCTTTCTCTCTCACTCTCTTTTCCCCTTCGTCTGTCTTTTTGTCTCTCTCTCTCTCTCCTTCCCTGTCTCTCTCTCTCTCTCCCCCCTCTCTTTCTCGATATACATATTTTTCGGCGTGGCGACGCGCGATTTAAAGAACCAGGGAGGAAAAATCGCACGCGACGACCTCGCGCGGTAGTCGCGCCGTCGAAATTCCCGTCGCGCGTCCCTCCACGCGCATTTCGTCCCGTCGTCGTCGTCGTCGCCGCATCCGCACGGTCACGGGCCACGTCGTTTTCTTATGTAATTTCCACGAGTGCATCCACGGAGTGCGCGTACACCATGTTGTGATACCGTGTGCCGAGTGATGCCGTGGCCATTTTCGTGCTTGCTCTCGGATTTCGTAATCGTTATCAGCTCCATATTTGAATTCAACAAGTAATGCAGGCCGACACGCGTCCTGTCGTAGCGGCCCGCGGAGCGGTCCCGCGCCGTCGCGTCCACCAGATGCGAGATCGCCGCGCGGGGCCGCCGGGCTCCCGGTGAGTTCACTTTTCCGCGCCGCAGACACGGGAAAGTCGACCTTATTAACGCGCGCGCTACCCGTCCCGTGTTTCTCACGTGTTCATCGATCGCGTCTCGTGGATCGGTACCCGCCCGACCGAGATTCCAGCAGGTTCTCAGTGCGGAAACGTGTACAGGGTGAAATTCGTTCCTTCGGCGACAACGAGACGCGTCGACGTAGAAAGAGAGAGAGGGAGAGAAAGAGAGCGAGCGAGCCAGCGAGCGAACGAGCGAGCGAGAGGAAGGAAAAGCGAGAGAGGAGAGATGCAAATAGCGCAGCGAGATTTCGGCGAGACGGTAACATCAGCTCCGAGGCTAACGTTCGTCGTCGTCGTCGTGCCGACGAACGTGGTGGTGACGCGGGAGTCCCGGAGATCCCGCGTTCGAGATCTACTCGGGACGCGGAGCACGTTGCAAGTGCGCGACGCAGAGACGCCATGGCTCCTTGGCGCGAGACTCCTCGCGGTAGACGTCTGGATCGCTCGGGGACCGTGCGCGGGACGCGTGTCGTCGTCGTCGTCGTCCGGTCGTCGCAGCGAGGGTAGCGCGACGTCGAGCGCGTCGCCGCGAGTGACGGCTCCCGTCCCCCGGCGGCGGGCCCGCGACCATCCGAAGTCCCAGCGCGTTCCGCGATAGCGCGGCCATTTTGTCGCTTATTAGCGGATAAACAATCCCGTGCGACGTCGCGGACCCGCTTTCGCGACGCGCCTGGCCTCGAGGCTACCACACGCACATGCGAGCGCGCGCGCGCGCGCGCGCATGGGCGGCCAGTTCAATTTCGCTCGCTCGTCGCACGCGCCTTCCTCTTCTCTCGCTGTTTCGCTCTCCCCCCTCCCCCCTCTCTTTCTCTCGTGCGATTGTCGTGCGCACACCAAAAATAGAAAAGCGGCCGCGCGTCTGTTCCTCGCCGTTTCCGTGGTATTTTTCTGCCGTAACGCGATATTAAGCGCCGCCTCACTCGCGGCGTGAATCGCATCGAGGCCATCGCGGATATTCTTATCATGGGCGGCATACCTGTCCGAAAACAAAAGATCGAACGATTCGCGAGAGCAATGTTGACGGAAATAGTCCGAGCGGAGGACGAGTGCGTGGCGCGACACCCGATGCACAGCGTAAAAAGAGAGAGAGTGAGACTCGTCTCGCGAGATCCCTCGTGGTGTGTGCGACGAGATCGCACGAAGGATAACAGGCAGGATTCCCGTGCCGGTCTAGCGCTCCCTCATCTCTCTTCTGGAGATTGCTTGGAGAAGCACGAGTCGCGGCAAGCAACTTGCCCTACGACGTAAGACCGGGGGCACGATTACCCGCTGGTTGCTTCAATGCGTTCGTGTACAAGCGGTTGCCTAGCAACGGCACGCCGACGGGATTACTTGCGTTTCTCGCGTCCTTTAAATCCGCCTTGAAATCTAGAACGGACGCCCCCGGCAACCGGACCGAGAAGATTTAGGAAGTTAGGCCGGACTCATTTGCGAGCGATACCGAAAAAGTGCTTAAAGTCGTTCCTCGATTAGACTAATGCTTTTCCCGAAAAATGGGGGATTCTTTAACGTTGTTAATGAATTGTGTCAAGAGGTGAGATTGACCACGTTTCTACGGACCACACGGGCTGCGCTGATTGGCTGGCGCCAGAAAAATATCAAGTCACGGCCGGCTGTGGCGGTCAATTGCAACGTGGTCAATCGGGACGCTCCCATTTCAAGCAAAAAAAAATATATATATACATATTCTTTTGCCAAAGAACAGATTAAAAAATTACGAATTACGAACCTGATGGTGGAAATAAAATGTCGGCTTCGTTTTGCAGTGACCAAAAGACTCTACCCAACATGCCACCGGATAGGCCAGATGCATCAGGTATTGAAGCTGACATAGAATTGAATTCTACTCAGGATTTTAGTTTCGGGAAGGCAGCCTATACGATGAACGACAAAGAAAAGGAGAACGCCAGTGTGCTGGCCGAAACGAAAGCGACCAACAACGAATGCCCGAGCGAAATTCCCAGGTGTGAGAAGTCCATCGAGAAGAACAATCAGTCGGACGACGAGCTGACCTCGCTCAGCTGGCTGCATCAGCAGAACTTACTTAAGGGTTTAGAGATCTCTAACCCGTCCAAGGACATGAAGCATGAGAACATGCTGAACAACAATGTCTGCGACGATATGGCCGACTTTTCCGAGAACACGAATTCCATATCGAGCTTGGACGATAGTTTCTGTCCAGGTACATAGCGCCCGCTTTCTCTCTCGCTACTATGCTCTCCCACTGCGGATGTTGTCGTGCGATTTCTGTTATTAACCATGCTGTTTTTCTTTTTCTCTGATACCACCGGCAGAGAGTAACGGAAAAACGAGTGTCGTAACGCTGAACGGAAATGGACAAAACTATCAGCATCCCGCGAAAAATTGTCAAAAGTCGATGCATATATTTCAGGATCAGTCTGTGAAAAGTCACTGCAATACATCACCAAGTAATCAAACGAAGATTTCTTTGAGCAACAATAATTTGCCAATGTCTAATCGCAACAAGCATCCTACCCATATACCGTATGATCCTCATTTACACAGAAATAGTAAACCACCGTATTCATTCTCCTGCCTGATATTTATGGCCATCGAAAACAGTCCCGTAAAAGCGCTACCGGTGAAGGAGGTTTACGCCTGGATCTTGGACCACTTCCCGTATTTTCGGAATGCCCCCACCGGCTGGAAAAATTCCGTCAGGCACAATCTGAGCCTGAACAAGTGCTTTCGCAAGGTGGAGAAAGCTCCGGTAAGCGCGTGTTACACACACACACACACACACACAGATATCTTTCATACCGAATGACTAGAAACAGATTTACAAAAGTGCCGGCGGCGTGTAATATCGAATGACACACAATGTGCCTTTTGTGTTTGTAGAATTTGGGCAAAGGATCGTTGTGGATGGTAGACGCGCAGTACCGCCCGAATCTGGTGCAAGCGTTGTCCCGCGCCCCCTTCCCGCCACCCACCACTCAGAATCTATCTTCGTCGGAGAAGACGCCTAGGAAATGCGCGAACACGCGTCTCCCAGATCCCGTTCTCTTTCCGTACCTATCCAAAAGACTGGCCTCTAGCAATATCAGCGATAGCACAGAAACCGAGATTGATAGCGACGTCGATGCTGCGGCGGCTGCTATGCTTTCTTTCAAACACGGACCTATCATTTTGAATCACAATAAAGGTAACGTCGGCTATACCGATAATACATTCTTGAGACGCGCGTGAAATAACGAAAGAACGCCGAAGAGAGAGACGTTCCGTGTATATTAGATGAAAGAATAATCGCTCGGTTAAAGACAAGCGTCGAATCGACGTCGATTCGATGGTTGATATTCCGCTAAGCAGATTCTCACCATGTGATTCACGCGCTCCGTCGCAATTATTATTACAGACCGTAAGCGGAAATTGTCGGAATCCGAGAAGTTAGTGCCTGTAATCACTAGGAGTTCCAGCGAAGATCACACTTACAGCTGTATCACCTCGTTAAAACTGGAAAGGTAAGGGTGGTACGCGCTTCGGTCTCGTGAGAGACGCGCGAGTCACGCCGAGGGACGAGCGGCTCTTTACCGTTTTCGATTTCTTGTCGAGCAGCAAAAATCCGAACGAGGACGAGACGAATCCGGACTTCGACGAACAAAGGAAGATCGCGGAGGGTGCGGACGCGCTTTTGAATCTGGCCGGTGTCAGTACAACGCTAAGTCACTGTAGAACGCATCACGTGCCGTCGCAAGACATCAGCCCAGCGCCGTCTAGAGTGGAGGGGATTTCGAAACCAAAAAGACGTTCTACTCCGAGTGATTATTCAAGTACTCCTGAAAAAAGACGTAAGAGGTGGCGGGAATGGGGGGAGGGGAGTCGGTACCTAAAGCAAATTAGGGGTTAACATTAACAAATTTTGTTACATTTCAGAAAGTGTATAGCATTGAGAGAAAGAGAGAGAGCGAGAACTTTACATTTTTGCGCGCGATTAGTGGGGGGGAAAAAAAACAAAGAAAACTCGAAAATTCTATTCGTCCAGTGACGAATTTTTAAAACGACTTGCGTTTTGTATAGTATCGTCAGTTACAAAATCTCCGTGTAACATTTGAAAACGTGACAAAACCACTTCTGGCGGTCTTTTTGATTTTGTTCGATCACACACATACACACACACATACACATACGCATACGCGTGATAGACACAATATATGTGCACGGTAAATTCTTCCATAATTTCTTAGTATGTGCCGAAGAGAGAACGAGAGTCGGATGCATTTCGAAACGATCGGTGTGGGTTGCTCAGGGTTTACAACATGCTGTATGCCAAAATACATTCGGTAGCGCTAAACAACAAGCAATAAATAGAGACGTAGTGTTAAAGAAATACTTTTTAAACATGCTGTTGAAACGATGATAACACATAGTTCGTGGGATATCGATGAAAGAAATTACGTACCGAACTAAGTAATGATAATGATAATCTTTTTAGAACTGTTGTGACGATTATACATATTAATTCATAGAGAGTTTAATTAATAATAGAGTTCTATATCAGTTTTTCTTTTGTAGATATGTATAGAGGCATAATTAACACATCCACGAGGTCTCTCGCAAGAGTAACAAGACGAAGGAAGTTACGTTTCGATGAGACGAAAAAAAAAAAGAAGAAGGGAAAAGATAAGAAAGAAAGGGAGAAGAATTATCTCTCCTATCTTGTTACTCTTGCAACAGATCGTGTATTCGCGCGATAGAGAAATCGATAATATATTTGAAACGATTACAACGCATACATATTTCTATGTATGTGTATATATATGTACATAAAATGTATGTACGTGCATATATATGCAGATGTACACATTACACGCATTAAGATTAACATACTCAGTCATGTGTATACATATGTGTACAAGGTGTCCGCAAATTGTGCTTGGAAACAGCGGTGGAGTTTTAATTTCAGGAACCGAATGATGGAAGTTCCCACACACGCACACAAGTTAGCATACTTTTAACGGTTGCGGTTTCCCCATTTGTTTGCGTTTCAAATTCAATCGAATTGCGAGCCGTGCCTGATCGATCAACTGCTGTGAATCGTGCGTAATTGTACATACGATGATTTTATTGTATTCACAATAGAGACTAAACTTCCGATTTTCCCCATTCAAAAGTCTTCTATTTCTTGGAATAAAAAGTGGTAAATATTTTTATACTATTCGGCCTTTCGAAAACTTCCTACGTCGCTTTTGAATGCGAAGTTGTAGCACACCTTGCACGCACGTACACGCACACACATACAAGCCATGTGCATCGTTGTCTTGTACAACATACGTGCCACAAACGTATTATCAAAAGGATAAAAAAAAAGAAAACAAATATCGAGATATACGCTCACACACACATACATACACAAAGGATGGTTCTGAAACGAAGTCTTATCATTTCGTCGTGCCCTTTTCTACTCTTTGTGGCTTTCAATGATGATTTTCAACAGTGTTGTACATATGTAGACCTAATGTATCCACAGACCAGTTTTGGAATTCAGTTGGAGACTGAATGTATTACAATTAACGCCGATAATATCGATCGGGTGGGCTACGAAGGAGAGAGAGAGAGAGAGAGAGAGAGAGAGAGAGAGAGAGAGAGAGAGAAAGAGAGAGAGAGAGAGAGAGAGAGAGAGAGAAACGGATAGCGCTACACAAGGAGACATCCTATTTTTATAAAAGAAAACCGTAATGCTAAGGTAAAGTTTGATAATACCATGTAATTGTAAGATGCGCGCGCCACAGCTGGCTGACGCTTGTGAAAAAAAAGAAAAAAAATTAGGGCAAACTGGTCTTGCATACATTAAAAAAAAGAAAAGATACGTAGTTCTATATAGAGAGAACATATATTTTTACAGGGCGCGCTGCCCGCGTGATAAAAGCTCTTCCTAATGATTCGCTGGTATGCAGTTTATTAGCTTAAATCACTATATACAAAGTATAAATATATATATACATATGTATATATATATATATATATATAGTAATTCGAATGACATACGAACACACGCTGTTGTAGCGCAACCTGATCGATTTCTACTACATATCATCAATTCGTGGTGCGTGAAGTTATACATGATATGCCGAAGCTCTTGTAAGTTCTCACCTCGTTTGCCTCGTTTTCAACAACGGAGTCATTAACACTGGTTGACTGCCGCCGGGTGTTCACGGGAAGGGGGGGGGAGGGGTACGGAATAGAGAATGGCCCCCACTCGATGAGATAAATCATAATCACGCGTGGTGTGATATAGTTTAGAAATTGTAATTACATTACCTCATCGTCGCACGCGTTGTGTACCTTCGATGATGATGATTTCGCTGTGGTGGTGCATGCTTGATGTCCGTATCTACTATCATGGTTTAAGTCTGATCGACGATCAACTCGACGGGAATCGACCGGTCGCGTTCGATCAGTCCCTAACTGGTCCGAAATGTGACTGGTCGATTCCGTTGTGAGTTAATCGTCGATTAGATTTCAAGTGCGATGATTGCGCAGAAACGAGCATGAGACGGTATAAGATGGTACAAAACTCGCTGCGGGGGGGGGAGGGGGGTAGTCGACTTGTTCACAGATATCTCTCGAAGGAGATAGGAGATAGATCGCAGCACAGAACGCTATTCTTGTAATTCGTGCGATCGTATAATGTGGGGGTCAAGTAGTACTATAAATCAATGATGCTCCTGTAAAATAGTCAACCTGTCACACACACACACATACACATACCTTTTCGTTACATTGCTTCCGTATGTAATTGTCGAGATGTCGGATGGATGTCGGTCGTGACCGGCCAAGAGCCTGAAACTTGAAATTCGAAACGTACAATGGACTTTGGACAGGATGCGCTACAGCAATTACTTTATGTGATTGTAGCTAGTCAGCTACGCTACAGAAGAAAACAAAAAAAACACAATTCAACGTGTAGGTGCAAGAAAGAATGCCATGCTCAATGTAATATTGATTTGATAATGTAATATCGTTAAAGAGGAAGAAAAGAAAAAAGAGAAAACGAGTTCTCCGAAACTTTCCCGCCTGTTTCAATTGAAAGTTTGTAATTCTACTTATCGTGCGTCCTCCGCTGTTTGCATAAGCGTGCTTTGCTCAACACTACGTACATTACGTACTTTAATACGCGAAATTCGTGTAGCTGCAAGCAATCTAATCTTTCCTTTTCGTTTATTTATTTTTTTTTCTCTTTATTTCGTCGTTATTATCTGTGATACTATTGCAAAACTTAGTACGATATTATATCGTTGTTATACTTCCGCGTGATGAAAGTTTTAAAATTCTATGTATTATGTTGTATTTATAGAACGGAAGAAAGAGAGAGAGAGAGAGAGAGAGAGAGAGAGAGAGAGTTGTCTCTGCATAAACTATAAATATGATTAATTAATTGGCATTCTTGCTCACACCTCGAATACTCTATCCTCGTATCGATTAAAGCAACAAACTGGCATCTTCAAATTGATAATGTGTGGAAATTAAATGTTATAGCTTCACGATTTGTTACACACATTCTCTTAGTCTAGCTCTCGTTTGCTACGACTGAAGATCTGTTCTTCCATGTAGTTAATTCTAAATTACTTAGGGGGTGGGATGCCATTTATTATCGTAAAGTACGTGTAGCTAATCGATAGGTTATTAAAAGAAGACGGTAGATTAATCGATTAGTGACGTAATATTGTAAAGCAATACACCAGTAAATCCTGACATTGGGCGCAATACTCTAGTCAGCCGGTTTTCCTAGGATGCGAAGCGGAGTTTATGTGCAATGCATTAGGTCACGAGGTCAGGAGTCAGCGGAGCGATAGACTGTTTTTATTCTACAATTGCGTTGTGTAGAGAAAAGAGAAAGAAGAAAAAAAATGTAATAAAAAAGTATTAAAGTCGCATATTTGTAACGTAGCGCCGACTCATCGTATCGAATGCTGTAAATTCACCAAGGCGGATTGAGTTTCGAGTTTTATTTCACGGTCTCATTCTTATGCGGAAGCGTACTACTATTATAACCGGCTGACAGGCGAAGTCACGTGTATGACAGAGACACCAAAAAGCAAAGTATGGAGCAAAGCAGATTACGATGTGTCGTAACCAGCTAGGGACAATCAAAAGACATGATGTGTTTGATTTGCTTCCATTACATGACATCGTGCCAAATGCAGAATTCTTTGAGTTTGGAAGATCAGATATGCTAATTTATATATACATATATAAATATACATATGTGTACATATATGTATGTATGTGTACGCGAGAATGTTTGTAAACTTCACTTGGACAGTATTCTGGCGTTTTTCTTCATCACCGTATGAGATGAAGAGTTGACTCCCCGGAAGCTTCTTGTCCTGAAGGAATTCAGAAACATCCCAGTATATACACACATATACATATCTACAGATTGTATGTTATAAAAATTTTGTTGGCGTAATATGTAATATTACAGTTATACATATACATATATATATATATATATATATCATTATTATTATTACTCATTTTAAACAAATCATGCTGTAAAATGTTTGTTAAGTTTTTGATCTTGCTTATATATCTTGAGTATATTTAATATTTTAGGCTGTAACCACAAAGAAATTTTATCTAATGAAACAAATGAAGAAAATATCAATTATAAAGCGAGTTGGTCATTTTATTCAGCCTGTCCTTCTCACTAATGTAGTATTTAGTGAATATCAGTTATATATCAAGTAAAGTAATTAATATAATTCAATTTCCCAAGTTCGGTGGTATATTTAATACATCGACAAAAGTTATACAAGTGTATAAAAGATATAAAGACAAAGCATTTTTATAAAATATTTCTGCTATAAATATTATTGCAGGCTTAAATAGTAAGAGAATAAATAAGACATCTCTTACGAGAAGATTCCATTCGACCAGATTGTATATGAAAAAAAATATTTCTCATGAGAAAAGACTATATTAGAATTTTACATTAAATTTCAGAGATATATAAATATTGTTGAAAAATGTTTTACAAAATTTACCAGTCGGAGCAAAACAAGTATTCTTGATGAAACTTCACGTATAAAAAAAAAGGATATCTCGACAAAATATCATCTATACAATAGATGTGTCAACTATTACAAGATTTAGGACAAGGCACATGTGCTTTATTGATGTTCGATTATTTATAGATCCAATTCGAATTAGATTCATTTTAAAAGGCACCAAATTGACAGGAAGACAGCAGAGACAACGTTATGTACATTAAATTCAGACTTTCTGCAATACTGCTTAATATCTATTATTACTTATACAAAAGATGGATGTAAAAGTTTTGACTTTTACTATTTCTTACTAAAATTCACTATGACGATTGATAATCTCAAGTCTTGCAGTTCAATTGTTTTATCACATTTAGCCTGTAAATCTCGACTGTCATCAGCTTTCCTTTTCTTTCCTGTATTTAGAGGGCGTAGAACTAAATACGTTTCGCATATCCTCCTTCCAAGACAGGTGAGCATCATCCTTGGATGTTTGTTCTGCCGCCTGATCTGTGTGATTTTGCGTCGAGATACTGTAGCTGTCTATTGTGTGCACTGTGCTACTCGTATTGTAAGTTTGATAGCCGGTGTCTTGCACTGAACTCGAGATACACAATGGGTCGAATGTGCTGAACATCGTGTTGCTCTGCTTGTGACTCTTGTACATGGAATGTTTCTCCATTTCAATCGCAGTCGTCGAGCCAGTAGCGTCATTACGACCTTTGTCGCCTGACACGTCGGACTTGATCTGTACGATATTGCCAAATGGATTTTCATATTTCGGGGTCTCCGTATCAGCGAAATTGTATAAATCGGCTTGACTGTTATTTACAATTGCAATTTTCCGATTATCCTCTGCACCTTCCACATTGGTATCTCGGAATATACCTGCAATGTTTTCGATATAGATCTTTAGGATATTTTTAGTATAAATAAAAAAAAATACAGACACGATAAGTATATAATAATTATCTGAGATTGAAAAGAGTGCATGCCCGTCACGCAGATGTGGAGACACACGCATACCTGACAAATCATTATCGTGCAAGTTTTGGCTCTCCTCTGTATTTTCACTATCTATACTCATATCCGTTACGAAGTCTAGTCGTGTGATCGAACGTGAACGGCGTCTGATTTTCTTACACAACATACCGTTCTCATTACGTATCGGTGACATGTAAGGTGGCGATAAGCTCACAGATCTGTTGCTGTATCGCCGATTTTTTAACGACCCCTGAAACACAGTATTATAGTTCACGCATAAGCATATTATGTTCGATGTACGTATCATATTCCGTCAGTTTTTCCCACATACTTTCAATGATCCATGAATAAACATTCCACTTTGGGGAGGGCTGCCGGACAAGACCATGGATCCGTTCATTTCAACCGATGAAAGAGAGGCAACGCTTTCGTCGTCGTCGGTATACTCGTGATTAAAAAAGAGCTTCCTTCTCAGCGAATTGTTACTTAAATTTATGTCCTCGTTGTCTGCATTTTGTTCCTTTCGAAAACACGCAAATATTCGATTAATTCTACTATTTAGAGACGAGACTCTGGGAAAATCTACGACATAATGCTATTGAGAGATGAAAAGGTACACTATTGGTAAATGTGTCATATCAAGTCTTGAGATTATCATTAGATTCTCTCTACATTCACTTCGATGGCTATTTCAGACCAACCTGCGTGAATGTATAGAAGGATTTCAAAGCATCTTCAACATCTTGTGGTAGATTCACGGGTAAGGACAGTACTGTCTGAGTCCATGCTGAAAATAACAATAAACAAAATTAACGAATGGATCTTGACGAATCTTGAAATATTACTTATTCTGCCTCTGCCATGGGTTTGTACCTTCCTTTCTCGACTTTAAGAACTCCTTAGTAGAATTCATATCATCCGCAGTCCTGCAAGGAGTATCGACGTCAATATATGGTTTACTCATCTTCTCTTTAATTTGCCAAGGACTGGGAATGATCTGATTCTCCTTGAAAAACCGATCTATAGCTGCCTGGGCACGCAATTCCACCTCAGGATCCGGGGAGCAAACCAGCTGTACAGGAGACTCTTCTATCTTTGCTGGCTGTATCCGAGCCAATTCATCTATGCTCCATCGAAATCCTTCCGGTGATCGCTGCTGAACCAAAGAGTTGGAGACCTATGTTTGACAACATCGAGTCATTTTGTTTACCATATGTTAGTTATAAACTTATTATTCACTATCAGTGAAGCAGAAGGTCAATTCCTTATAGCTGAACTAGTACTGTACTGGAACTCGGATTGTTTTCTTTTCACTGCTTGGTTATATACTAGTTACATTCTAAGTGCCAAAAGTACAACATAGATCAGCTATAAAGAACAGATTTGTAATCATCAAAGCAGGAAGTATTTTCTCTCTCACAGGACCTTGGCAAATATGGTTGGACTGATCATGGGCAGGTGTAATCTATTGGTCAAGTCGGCCTCGAACGGATTTCTCCTGATGATCTTCGTCAAACCGGATGGCGGGGTGAGGTAACTCGGCAGAACGGTTAAGCATCCGGCGTTGTTCTGATACGCCGTACGCCTAGGGCGGATCTCGTTTTGCTTGACCGGAGTCAGGTACAACCTCGGACTGATTATCGAGGAGCCGTCGTAACTCTTCATCTTGCTCGGTGTTCGCCACCTCAACTGGTCCATCGTAAAACAAGTCGCAGGGAAACGGACACCACTCCGTTTCCGCGAAGCCGCCTCCGTTGAAGTTTAGGTTTACTTCGAAATTCTTACGTTCTACAGTCCCTACGACTGTAAAACCGTGGACTAATTTCACCGGATGTTTCAGCCCGTGTGATGGGAATATCGTAAATCGGAGTTCTCAGCAATTCTTAGTAACCGGCGAGACGGGCGACTTTTTTGAACTTGTCGGTTTTGACG
This sequence comes from Dinoponera quadriceps, assembly GCF_001313825.1. Classification (NCBI taxonomy): domain Eukaryota; kingdom Metazoa; phylum Arthropoda; class Insecta; order Hymenoptera; family Formicidae; genus Dinoponera; species Dinoponera quadriceps. Next base: position 697,589 of record NW_014557105.1, on the reverse strand, counting down.
TCTTCAGTGCTGCCGCCATCGTTGTCACATGTTCTCTCCGTATGAACTTTCTACACAAGTGCAGTCAGTTGGTTTGTCTGCGGGTGTCAATGGTTGCTCTCCAGCAGGGAACGCAATGGGGGAACACCAAGCTTATTTTATTGGCTATATATTACCTTAGAAGATAATTTAGATAATACGTAAGGCTATTACGATTTTTACAGTATCTATATAATTTTCCTGTTTTTGTTTTTTACCATAGCTTATATAGACTATATAGAATATTAGTTAAACAAAAAGAAAGAGAGAGAGAGAGAGAGAGATCGAGATACGTATATAGGAACAAGAAAAAATCATCGATATTTGTAAAACATCGATGTCCGCTCGATTTAAAGGTAGTATTTAGAGAAAATGTTAGGGACTCTAGAAATTCTCTATACGGCAGCCAATCAGCATCCGATAAATTCGTGCGACGCATTCTCAATAGAGAATATCGATGTTTTCCAAAAGAAACTGATATTTATTAAACAGTAATCCTTAAAGAGAAGGAAAATATAATTAAAAATACTATTAAAATTTATCTTATTTTGTAACTTATTTCATAATAAATTCTACACGTGGTTGTTCCTTAAAAAATTTTTAATATTCCTTAGTAAATGCTTACAGAAGAGAAAAAATTGCAGGACATAATCAGAACATAAATATTAAAAAAAACGAAGATTTTTAATTTCACAAGGTATAAAATTTTGTTGATGTTTCTTACATTTTTCAAAAAAAGAGTCCCAATATGTTGTTTTTTATTCCTTCTTAAAAAAATTTTAGAAAATTAATTTTTCCAGGAAAATATTTATTATATGTTACATATTTTATATTATACTGACATTACATAGACGAAAAATTATAACCTTAATATAATGTTATAGATTCTTGATGTTTATCAGATTTGGATCAAGATAATTGTCAGATAGACGGAAATGTTCAACATGATTCGAATAACTCGCGAGGCACAGATTTCCTTCAAAAATACTATTTTTTCTACTTTCTACATTCTTTTTCTACTTCCTACTTTCTACTTTCTTTTTCTTTTTCTGGTTTCAATGTTTTTTTGAATTTGTTAAGAAACTTATATGTACATAAATATGATGAAAAAGTTATATCAAGATAATATGTTCATTAATCCAGGATATGTGTTTGATAACGTCAATAAAAACGTAGTAGCGAGAATTGCAACACGGCAATATTGTTGTCAAAATACCGCGCAGTAAATAATGGCCTGTGGCTGAATCGCGGATCATTAAACTGTTTCCGGTGCCGGTGGTCTCGTCAAGCCAGGAGTCTTTCGTACCAGCACACATGGTTTGTTTTAAATCAAGACTAGCCAAATCTGGATCGTTCAATTTACATTTCATCTGCGATTAACATAATAATAATCTTAATGTCGTTTACGAAATTTATTATAAATTCATAAGAGAAATTTGTACAACACTAAAAAGCCCATGTTAGTTTCACATACATTTTTACGCATCACCGTTAGAAGTCGGCAGGGACATCAATGGTTACAGAAATACATCTTACAAAGGTATTCTTACCTGGCTCTCTATTCGTATTTTATAAATTTTCGGTTCCAAAAGATTAAATTCGCCTCCATAATAAATACTTCCTATCCAGCTCACTATAAATCCCGATGTTTCGAACATGTCCTGAAGATTAGATAAATAGGTCCATAAACAAATTGGTTTGATCATAGAGCTGTATTCGACAGAGGTCCGTAGAACCGCAACAGCCAGATCAGAGTCAACAACATACTTCGTTAAATTAGAATCTATGAAAGCAAATTTTGTTAACAAAATGGCGTCACATTTTGTGCAGAATCTGAGTACAGCACTGCCAAGCGAGAGGCCGCGCCAGCGAGTGGTACAGTTTCCTCGCCAGGGTACGGTGTGTAAATCGCGCAAAAAAATTTCTCAGTGACGACGCGCGTCGCGACTATGGAGAAGCGCGCTCGCGGGGAAATACTGCGATGGCACCGCCCTCTCGCGCGTACAGTATTGTACTCACAATCCTGGACTGGGATATACATAAGCCAACTATTTCAATTATTACGAACATAGATATCGGATTTATCCAGCAATCTTTGAACGAATTTCAAACTAACTTGTAATACTAATAACAGTGATAATTTGCTTACTGGACTGTTGCGTGTAATTCGGATGAATCGTATAGTTCGCAATGTCCCGATATACGTATCCTGCTTCATTCGAATTTGTCCTCCAATAGCGACCTAAACGCACTAACATTTCGCTAGGATCTATCTTCTCCATGGTAGAATCATTCTTCATAAAACATGTTGCCACTACAAAAAAAGCGAATACATGTCTTGTACGTATTATATTCTATAATATCATCGTTTACAGTACCGATAATAACTTAAAAAAATAAGCTTCGGACAAATTTTAATCATGACGGTGGTAACATTTGTTTACTATTATCAATCTGTCGTCATACCCTGTTAACAGATGCCATTATATTTCTACATAACAACCCACCGACAAATATTACGGCAGGTACGGCGCAAAATCTGTTGGTTTGGTTATATGAATATTTGATTAGATCAGCTATGTCTAAAAGAAGCGACAAGAAAAGTTTATAAATATCACATGGCATTTATGTTTAACGGATGTTGATGAAAAATTGGGGTGGTACATCATTAAAACACATTCTGTGCGTGTGTGAGGAGGGGATGTGGATCGTTATAATACTAAATCCCGTGATAGCCAAACATAAGATCTCGCGCAGAACCTGATATAAATTTTCGATGGCAGAAAGGCAAGAAACTTAACATAAGGTCTGTTTTATCAGATTTCACCAAAACTGCTGTCAGAAACCTGCGACGTAACCTGCTGACAGGTAATTGGAGCAAATTGACGGTAGAAACGAAGGATACCTTAGTTCGCTGCGCTTAGTTTGGCAGTATACTCTGTGCGGTTTTTATTGCCAATCAGCTCAGGTTACTTATCAGCTGGCTCTCAAAACATAAGTTGAACGTGGATACAGATGGCTATAGTTTTCACGCACGGTTCTGATCAAATTTACCGATCTGTACGCAGTCTGCGATTAATTTGTCTATTTGGTACATTTTTGAATATGTCATCTTTTTGTTTCCTTAACATACATGTTAAAACATGTTTCTTGGTCACGAGAGAGCCGATGCATTTAATGTCTCTCTTGAACGACCGTTTAAAGAACAATGCTAGCCACGTCCATTGCTCCTGCGGGTTATTAATCATTCTGCCGGACAATGCATCAGTTTCATTATAGACAAAGCTGCGACCACATTCGTTATAGTCGGGCGGAAGTTTTGGTTGAGATTGTAGACTCTTAAAATCAGTGAGATTCTCCTTCGATTCAACAGGATAACTCAATAGAGTGTATATGATGGAGGTAACCATCAATACCAACGCTGAAAAGGCGAATGGAAAGTTCGATTAATGAAGCTACACAGTTTCGTATGAAGTGAAAAGGAAATTGATTTTCTTCCGGAAAATCAAACTTCTTAGAATATATATAGAAAATGTACATTCTGCTCTTGTACTTTTGTGGAATAATATAATTCTTATCGCGATGACTCTCGCAATATACTTGACCGTTGAATCAGAGTAATTGTTATTCCGCCAAACGGACTCGGATCTAATCATCGTCACCTTGACATATTTTGTCACGGACATCGTTAAGAGTAACATACAAAAAAGTTTGAGTAGGAGTGTTCGTTGATTATTAAAAAGATATTAATAAAAGTTAAAAAAAAAAAGAAAAATATACATATATATTAAATATATAACACTATAAGCCAATCCAGAATTTCATCAGTTGCGCCGTTAAAGTCGAACGAGAAACTTTGTGTGTGTTTAATTAAAGTTTTCGCGTAAATATATATCAACTGATGAGGTTTTGGATTGGCTTATAGTGTTCAAATGTTCTTAAAATATTAAAACAAATAAAATAATAATAAAAAAAAAATATATATATATATATGTGACCCATAATTTATATAACAGGTATTTTACTTTCTCAAGGCAAATTTTCACTCATTCATTTAATTGCATTTAATTATATGGCAATTTAATTTAAGTGAGTAGAATAAACCTGTTATCGTACAGGCTGCCGCAATAATCAAAGACATATCTAATCACTAATCAAATGTTAAGTTCATCTGGCATGCACAAGTGATAAAAACATCATTCGGCATTTTTCCGGCATATATATAATAAGCAATAGGATAGAATAATACTTTCAGTACCAAAGCGTAGAGGACGAATTTAGCCGTAATAATATGCAGCTGTTGATTATTGTGGCTGCCTGTACACCGGCTGACATTAAATTCTTTTCGCGAGAGGGGAAATATTGTTCCTCCACTTTGGTACGTCATTCAGTGCTAATTGCCGCGCTAGTCGGTTGATCGATCAGCCGGTCAGTAGAACGCCGAAGAGGGGCGGAGGGAAAACACTTTTTCTCCGAAAAGAATAAATGATGATCGGTGTATGATAATAAGTTCGTCTGGACAAGTTTACGATTTTCGGAGCTGAGTCCATTCGACGAATTAATAACTGTTTTGCATTTCGACGACACATTATCACACATTATTAAATGAATTTATTGCCCCAAAACAAAAGCAACAGCCAAACCAACCAACCAAAACCAATTTTAATTGGAGCTAATCTTAATAAGTTAAGCGCAAATTAAAGCATTTCATATGTCATTTTATGCTTTGGTACAACAAATTTAACGTTTCGAGTTTCGCTTAAAGCCAAAATAAAGTCGGCGCAAACGGATCAAGCAACATTTAATTATATGACAATTTAATTTAAATAAAATTTACAAACCTATTACAGTACAAGCAACCGCGACAACCAGCTGCTGCATGTTTTTAAGACTGATGGTCCTCGCAGCTAGCGATAATCGATGCGATACGCGACGTGCGATATCTAATGAGCGTACTGCTTTTCAACGGATCTGCACGATCATTGGAATCGCGCTGGTTGTCTCCTCTAGGCGTTCACGCACTGAAAGTTTCATTCTACTTTATTGTTCATTACGTGCCGAAGATAGAATAAATTTATAGAACGTGAACGCAAAAGGACAACATCCTGAGTTCGCCATATACACTTTCGTACTGAAAGCATCATTGGACATGTGATTGAATTATATAACAAACTGGAGGAAACACTGCCTTTATTTTTGTTGAATGAATTTCCCATTGTCCAAATCTTTAACCAAATTTTAAACATGCACAAATCAGAACGCAGCACGATGATCCCGACTCAGATCGAGTCTGCAAATCGAAAACGCTATCATATATCGCTCGCGTGAACAGCATTTAAGTGTAGTTAAGTTATACTTTTCGGCTTAGTGTGATTTCACACTCTATACTTCCGGCTTAAAGCGGGGTCTACAATAAGAAATTGAGACGTAAGTCTTAAGAAATTGACCAATCACGATCGAATATGTGGAGAATAATTCTATATTCTAAATAACTATTGAAACGTCTACCGAACCTTAGCTTTCTGTTAAACACTAATACTTAAAAAGAAAGACGATTAAATAAAAAAAAAAATACTATTAGAATTTAGCTTAATTTGTCATAATAAATTCTAATCGTAGTTGTTCGACGGAAGAATTTTAATATTTTATAGTAAGTGCTTGGGGAACAGAAAAAACTTGCAGGACGTAAAGTAATCAGGACATAAGTATTAAAAAAAACGCAGTTTTTATTTTCAAAAATATTAAGCTTCCTCTGATGCTTCATTTTTCTAAAAAGAGCTCCAATTTGTTGTTTTTCTTCCTTTTTAAAAAAATTATTTTAAATTATATTTACCCAGGGTGATACTTGTTACATGTTGCATATGTTATATTATACTGACATTGCTGAGAAAATGATAACTTTAACATAATGTTATAGATTCTGGATGTTTATCAGGATTTGGATCAAGGCAATTGTCGGATAGACGGAAATGTTCAACATAATTCGAATAACTCGCGAGGCACAGATTTCCTTCAAAAATACTATTTTTCTTCTTTCTACTTTATTTTTCTACTTCCTACTGTCTACTTTCTTTTTCTTTTTCTAGTTTCAATGTTTTTCTGAATTTGTTAAGTAACTTATATGTACATAAATATGATGAGAAAGTTATATCAAGTTGATCTGTTTATAAATCCAAGATATGTGTTTTATAACGTCAATAAAAACGTAGTAGCGTTCTCGCAACACGGGGCAGTTCTTGCAAGACACCCACCTTGTTGTCAAAATACCGCGCAGTAAATAATGGCCTGTGGCTGAATCGCGGATCACTAAACTGTTTCCGGTACCGATGATCACGGCAAACCAGGCGTTTTTCGTACCAGCACAGATGGTTTGTTTTAAATCAAGACTGGCCAAATCTCGATAGTGCAATTTACATTTCATCTGCGATTAACATAATAATAATGTTGATGTCGTTTGCAAAATTTATTATAAATCCATGAGAGAAATTTGTACAACACCAAAAAGCGCATGTTAGTTTCACATACATTTTTACGCATCACCGTTAGAAGTCGGCAGGGACATCAATGGTTACAGAAATACATCTTACAAAGATATTCTTACCTGGTCCTCCATTTGTATTTTTAAAACTGTCGGTCTCAAAAGATTAAATTCGCCCTTATAATAAACACTTCCTGGCCAGCTCACTATAAATCCCGATATCTCGAACATGTCCTGAAGATTAGATAAATAGGTCCATAAACAAATGGGTTTGATCATAGAGCTGTATTCGACGGAGGTCCGTAGAACCGCAACAGCCAGATCAGAGTCAACGACATACTTCGATAAATTAGAATCTATAAAAGCAAATTTTGTTAACAAAATGGCGTCACATTTTGTGCAGAATCTGAGTACAGTACCGCCAAGCGAGGGGCCGCGCCAGCGAGTGGTACAGTTTCTTCGCCAGGGTACGGTGTGTAAATCGCGCAAAAAAATTTCTCAGTGACGACGCTCGTCGCGACTATGGAGAAGCGCGCTCGCGGGGAAATACTGCGATGGCACCGCCCTCTCGCGCGTACAGCATTGTACTCACAATCCTGGGCTGGGATATACATAAGACAACTATTTCAATTATTACGAACATAGGTATCGGATTTATCCAGCAATCTTTGAACGAATTTCAAACTAACTTGTAATACTAATAACAGTGATAATTTGCTTACTGGTCTGTTGCGTGTAATTCGGATGAATCGTATAGTTCGCAATGTCCCGATATACGTATCCTGCTTCATTCGAATTTGTCCTCCAATAGCGACCTAAACGCACTAACATTTCGCTAGGATCTATCTTCTCCATGGTAGAATCATTCTTCATAAAACATGTTGCCACTACAAAAAAAGCGAATACATGTCTTGTACGTATTATATTCTATAATATCATCGTTTACAGTACCGATAATAACTTAAAAAAATAAGCTTCGGACAAATTTTAATCATGACGGTGGTAACATTTGTTTACTATTATCAATCTGTCGTCATACCCTGTTAACAGATGCCATTATATTTCTACATAACAACCCACCGACAAATATTACGGCAGGTACGGCGCAAAATCTGTTGGTTTGGTTATATGAATATTTGATTAGATCAGCTATGTCTAAAAGAAGCGACAAGAAAAGTTTATAAATATCACATGGCATTTATGTTTAACGGATGTTGATGAAAAATTGGGGTGGTACATCATTAAAACACATTCTGTGTGTGTGTGAGGAGGGGATGGGGAGCGTTATAATACTAAATCCCATGATAGCCAAATATAAGATTTCGAGCAGAACCTGATATAAATTTTCGATGGCAGAAAGGCGAGAAACTTTACATAGGGTCTGTTCTATCAGATTTTACCAAAACTGCAGTCAGAAACCTGCGACGTAACCTGCTGACAGGTAATTCGGGCAGATTGACGGTAGAAACCAAGGATATTTATTTCGCTGCGTTTAGTTTGGCAGTATACTTTGCGCGGTTTTTATTGCCAATCAGCCCGGGTTACTTATCAGCAGGCTCTCAAAACATAAGTTGAACGCGGATACAGATGGCTATAGATTTCACGCACGATTCTGATCAAATTTACTGATCTGTACGCAGTCTGCGATTAATTTGCCTACTTGGTACATTTTTGAATATGTCATCTTTTTGTTTCCTCAACGTACATGTTAAAACATGTCTTTTGGTCACGAGAGAGCCGATACATTTAATGTCTTTCTTGAACGACCGTTTAAAGAACAACGCTAGCCACGTCCATTGCTCCTCATTGTCATTCATTCCTCTGGTCAAAGCATCAGTTTCATTATAGACAAAGCTTCGACCACATTCCTTATAGTCAGGCGGAAGTTTTGGTTGAGATTGTAGAGCATTAAAATCAGTGCGATTCTCCTTCGGTTCAGCAGAATAAGTAAAGTGAGTGTATATGATGGTGCTAATAATCAATACCAACGCTGAAAAGGCGAATGGAAAGTTCGATTAATTAAGCTACACAGTTTCGTATGAAATGGAAAGAAAATTGATTTTCTTCCGGAAAATCAAATTTCTTAGAATATATGTAGAAAATGCACACTCTGCTTTTGTATTTATGTATAATAATATAATTCTTATCGCTATAAATCCCGCAATATACTTGACCGTTGAATTATTCAGAATAATTGTTATTCCGCCAAACGGACTCGGATCTGATCTTCGTCACCTTACATATGTGTCCAGGACATCGTTAAGAGTAACATACCAAATAGTTTGAGTAGGTGTGTTCGTTGNAACCCTTTGAGTACCGAATTATTTTAAGATTTTTATGCTCATGGGACGGATTTAATTTGTCGCTATATGGATTAATATGTAAAAGTAATATATTTTATGCCTAAGTAAGCAGATGACGAGTCTCACTCGTCAAATATACCCAAGGGTTAATAAGATATTAATAAAAGATTAAAAAAAAAAAGAAAAATATACATATATATTAAATATATAACACTATAAGCCAATCCAGAATTTCATCAGTTGAGCCATTAAAGTCGAACGAGAAACTTTGTGTGTGTTTAAATAAAAAGGTATCGCGTAAATATGTATATATATATATCAACTGATGAGGTTTTGGATTGGCTTATAGTGTTCAAATGTTCTTAGAATATTAAAACAAGTAAAATAAAAAAAAAAATATATATATATATATATGTGACCCATAATTTATATAACAGATATTTTACTTTCTCAAGGCAAATTTTCACTCATTCATTTAATTGCATTTAATTATATGGCAATTTAATTTAAGTGAGTAGAATAAACCTGTTATCGTACAGGCTGCCGCAATAATCAAAGACATATCTAATCACTAATCAAATGTTAAGTTCATCTGGCATGCACAAGTGATAAAAATCATTCAGCATTTTTCCGGCATATATATAATAAGCAATAGGATAGAATAATACTTTCAGCACCAAAGCGTAGGGGACGAATTTAGCCGTAAAAATATGCAGCTGTTGATTATTGTGGCTGCCTGTACACCGGCTGACATTAAATTCTTTCGCGAGAGGGGAAATATTGTTCCTCCACTTTGGTACGTCATTCTGTGCTAATTGCCGCGCTAGTCGGTTGGTCGATCGGCCGGTCAATAGAACGCCGAAGAGGGGCGAGGGAAAACACTTTTTCTCCGAAAAGAATAAATGATGATCGGTGTATGATAATAAGTTTGTCTGGACAAGTTTACGATGTTCGGAGCTGAGTCCATTCGACGAATTAATCACTATTTTGCATTTCGACGACACATTATCACTCTTACATTTAAGGCCCGATTACCGAACCTCATTTTCACTGTAAGCGAAATTTAAAACTGAATTTATTGCACCAAAACAAAAGCAACACCCAAACCAACCAACCAAAAACTTTAATTGGAGCTAATCTTAATAAATTAAGCGCAAATTAAAGCATTTCATATGTCATTTTATGCTACAACAAATTTAAAGTTTCGAGTTTCACTCAAAGCCAAAATAAAGTTGGCGAAAACGGATCATGCAACATTTAATTATATGACAATTTAATTTAAATAAAATTTACAAACCTATTGCAGTACAAGCAACCGCGACAACCAGCTGCTGCATGTTTTTAAGACTGATGGTCCTCGCAGCTAGCGATAATCGATGCAATACGCAACGTTCGATATCTAATGAGCACTGCTACTGCTTTTCCAACGGAGCTGCACGCTCATTAGATATCGCGCGGGTTGTCCCCTCTTTAGGCGCTTACGCACTGAAAGTTTCATTTTATTTTATTGTTCATTACATGCCGAAGATGGAATAACATTTATAGCACGTGAGCACCCAAAAAGAACGAATCCTTAGTTCGCCATACACTTTCGTACTAAAAGCATCATTGGACATGTGATTGAATTATATAATAAACTGTAAGAAACACTGCTTTTATTTTTGTTAAATTACTTTCCCATTATCCAAATCTTTAACCAAATTTTAAAAAATTCACAAATCAGAACGCAGCACGATGATCCCGATTCGGATCGAGTCAGCAAATCGAAAACCCTATCATATATCGCTCGTGTGAACGGTGAGAACAGCATTTAAGTGCAGTTAGGTTACACTTTTCGGCTTAGTGCGATTTTGCATTCTACATTGGCATCGCAATGTCCAAATCAGCTCATGTTTATGCCAACCAATGGCGGAGTAGCTTGTTATATAATCCCCTATAAGGCCCCTCTCTCTCTTAGACTCTCCCTACGTCTGGAAACACTGATCAAAACGCAACCTTTGTTTACACGGTGCAACTCAACGAACTGCATCGAAACTTTTGGCAATCGATTTACCTACATTTGAATTCGTAACACTGCAAGAAATGTAGTAAACCTTCTACTTGAAAATATATTTCTAGAAATTAGATTTTAAGCTATATAAAATGTTTCTTAAATCGCCTCTTTATCGTTGCTTTGATGTAAGTTACTGTCCGATAAATTTCTTTCTTTTTTTGGTCGAGAAAAGTAATCTTTTCATTATTGTATGTAGCGCATATAATACGTAGTTCTTTATCAGAAAAAAAGGAAGCAAAAACTTATCTGTTGTATTTAAAGTAATTCATATTACTGCTTATTTATTTTATAACTATAATATGATTAGTCTTGAAAGAAAGAAAGAATGAGAGAGAGAGAGAGAGAGAGAGAGAGTGAGTGAATGAATGAATGAATGAATGAATGAATGATGAATGAGTGAGTGAGTGAGTGAGTGAGTGAGAGAGAGAAAGAGAGAGAGAGAGAGAGTAGTTTGGTATTTTTTACTAATATATATAATCTCAGAATATATCTCTACATCTTCTTAAATAACAGATAGTTAAAAATATGTATAAAAGTATTAAATACTAAATGTGCTTTATATATTTATATCTTTATTTTTATATCTATTGTAATATAATAATAACACTGACGTAGCTCAAAACCATTTTCGCTTATTGTGGCGTTTAGGTTTCACCTCAGTCTCGTCCACGTCTTTATCGGCGTCTTTCTTCGACACCTTCTTCGACTTCTTCTCCTTCAGTTTCTCCTTAAATTTCCCTTTCTTCGCCGTTTTCGTCACACTGGAGGAATTATTGTCGTTGCTCGACAGCTCGTTCTTGTTTCTCGCTGAAGGACAAACGTCAGTTCCAATAAGAGAGTCCACGTTACATATTCTATAAAGATACATACGCTGCTTTTTTCCCTCGCTTACCGGCAAATAGACCCATATGCTTATTTATGCTCTTGTCCTCCTCCACTTCTCTGCGACGATCCATCTCCAGACATTCGACAATCTCATTTCTTCTCTCGACAATTTCTACTAACCTGCGGAAAAAGGAGACCGTCTACATTACAGGCCTCTTTGTCCGTCTCCAATTCTTTCGGACCAATCACGTTTCTTTAATACATTTAAACAAAACTTAAATCGAATAATTTCGAGGTACCTTTGTATCAACGCTTCCTCTCTCTGCTTGTCGAAGTCCGTTTTAGTGGCTTCCGGCTGGCACATGAGACATCGTATTTGATATTCCACCTCGGCGTGCTCCTCCTCCAATCTTTGTTGCCGCCGGAGTAACATCAGTTCGGCCTGCCTCCGGAACAGCTCGTTCTTCTCGTTCACCAACGCGAACAACTCCAACACCAGTTCCTCCACGTCCGTGCCGAGCGGCGAGTCTGTCAATTGCAAGCCGATAAATTACAGAGTCACATCTTGCACGTCGGTAATGCATACGCGATTGTTGAAAGAAAACCGGACACGCTGGGGACTCTCACCTTCCGTCCCGTGTCTGGATTCGCATTTGTCCCGTATCAACTGTTCCAATCGCACACCCTGCCTCTCCAAGCCCTGCTGTTGCAACTCTATCTCGTCCAGTTCCAATTTCACGTCCTTCATGGATATCACCTTGATCTGCAATCATCAAAAGCGCGTTGACGAATTTTTCGCGTGCTCCCTTAACTTCCGCTCTCTCTGTTCAAAGCTCGAGCCTGCTGAAATCTGTCCCATTAAATGCCGGAATGTCGTACCTTCCTCCTGTGCGGGATCGGTCGCGGCGGAGCCGGTCCTTTCTTCCTCTTCCACTTCCCCTGTACGCTCTTGTCGGCGTAGGACTTGTAGGAGATATCGTCGGTGACGCTGCTCAAGCTCTGCCTGTTTCGATTCGTCTCGTCCTTGTTGGTCTTCTGATCCTGCCACATCTCCAAGCTGTTGTGATCGTCGCTGCTGCCGTGCAGCTCGTTGATCGACGACTCGGTAAGGCTCAACGCGTCGCCGATCGGCACGCTGCAAGGTGTACTGGTGGACATCGGCGGTGGTGGCGCCGGCTTCGTCTTCCGAGCTCGCGGAGTCGTGCGGGGCGATGAGCTCTGCGGGTTGACGAGAAGAAGAGTCAAACAACGAATGCCCGATTTCTCTCGTGAGACTTTTCGGCCCCGAGAGCTTTACGGCGATTGATTCTTGAAACCACCCGGCGGCCAAGTGTTCATAATTGATTACCTTCCTTTTGCTGACGTTTTATTATTTCGTTTCGTAAATTATTATTATATAAACATCATGTAATATTCTTTCCCCCGAGATCTCTAAGAAACAGACTGACATTTTAGTGAAAAGCGTTTACGAAATAAGAGGCTTCGGCGAGTTAACGTCGTAGATACCGAAGATGGATCACTGAGCAGTGAATTGACCTGAGAAACAACGGCTCCGCGAACTCACCTGATACGAAGGGAGAGTGCTGTTGCACGACTTAACCGGCGACGTCTGCTGGTCTGACGGGAAGAGTTCCTTCGCGGTCGGCGGCTGCGGTGCGGGCTTCTTCTTCCTGTGCGTACCACCGACGGTCGCGGCCGATTCGCAGCTCGCCAAAGAGCTGTTGGACGCGTACATATCTCCACGATTGAAATCGCTTCTTCGCAGCATCACGTTCACCTCACCAGGAGTGGTCCTGCCGAGACAGAGAGAGAAGTTAGCGCGGTCTCACCCGCGGATGCCAACTACGTCGGGGCAGAGTACGTACTTGATAGTGCGCGGTTTCGGGACGGGCGCGTTGCTTCCTAGCAGCGTCCTGTCCCGGCCTTCCGAGTCGCTGTCGCGCTCCTCCTCCTCGTCGCTCCAGAAAGAACGGAAATTGATTTGCGGTGCGGCCACAAGCCGTTTCGTGGACGCCGCCGCAGTCGTCGTCGTCGCGCCTCCTCGGCTCTCCGGCTTGCTGCTCCTGGCTGCCGGTTTCGGCGGCGGTGCGACTCCCTCCTCCTCCTCGTCGTCGTCCTCACTGTCGAAGGGATTGGTCGACACCTTGCCGCTCCTCGACGAGCCGCCTTTCGCGCTACTCTGCCGTTTGTCTTCCATGACGTTGTCCTCCTCGTCGCTCTTGAACGGATTCAGATCCTCCGGGTAGTCGTCGTCGGTCGCGACGACGCTCAGGTCGACGGGATCTGCGCTCATCGGCGACTTGTTCTCCGCGCCGGTCTCGGAGGACTTCCTCTTCGTCGTTTTCGCGTCGTTGTCTTCTGCCCCGTCGCTTTTGCTCCTCGCTAAGTTCTCTCGTTGCCTCTCGATACCTATCGGACTCTCCTCGATCTCTCGGTTATCATCGAGACGTTCTTCGCTCTTTATCCGTACGATGTCGTCTCCCGAGAAGCTGTCTTCCTGTCTCTCGGCAACCGGATTCGCCGAGTCTTCTTCTTCCCCCTCTTTCTCTTCCTTTTCTCGTTGTCCATCGACATTCGCGACGCTCTCTTCGTTGTTAATCATCGATCCCTCCCGGAGCCGCTCCTCCGGGCGTTCGTCATCGTTCGGCCGAAGAACGTCCGGTGCCTGGCCCCGGGAGTCGGCGACCTGAGCGTTGTCCCCCGTGACGTCCAGCGCCGTAGGACTCGTCTTAGTCTCCCGCAAGGCACTCTTATTCTCGCGATCTTTCTTGTCAACCTTGCCAACGTGGCCTACCTTGTCGTGAGCCTCGAACATTTGCAGCCTCCGCTGAACCAAGGACATGCTGCTCGTTGCGGAATTAGCGCGTCCCGACGACTCTTTGGTATCCTCCGTTTTATTATTCTTATCTACGTCATGGAATGAAATGGCAGTCGGTCGCTGATCCTCCTTACTTCTAACGTCTAAGCTATTTAACGCGCTATGTACATCGTATCGCTCCACGTTGGAGCCCTTCTCGTTGACGGGCAAATCCGCCGTGGAGCTACGGGAATCTACTCCCTCCTCCTCCTCATCATCCTCTTCTTCTTCTTCTTCTTCTTCCTCTTCTTCCTCCTCCTCCTCCTCCTCTCTTCCCTGCTCCTCCTCCTCCCCGTCCTCTTGCTCCTCATTCTCGTCGTCGTCTGGGAATGCCGAATCGATCCTGCCTTTCGCTCCCTCGCGATAATCCGAGTCGACCTTGACGTTCTTCGCGTCCCTCGCGATGGACTCGTCGATCTTCTCGGAGAGAAGATGGCTGGCCATGAAGCTCTTTCGCATCTGCGACGTGTGGGAGATCAGATCGGGCACCGCAACCTTCTCCAGTAGACTTCGCGCGGCGACCTGCAAAGTGAAATCTCTCTCGTCAACCTGGCCGTGACGTTTCCTCAGAGTTTCAACGAGAGCGCGTATGGTTAGCGGACGGAAGCTTGCGAGAAAATGCCACCTTTTCTCTTCGACGACGCATCCATATCTGATGCATTTTTTTTCTTATACACGGAAGAAACAATTTCACTGATGCAACCGAATTTTTCGTCGCCCGAGGACGAGACTCAGTCGAGGGAATAGGAAGATCGCAGGAGGCTTCTGCTCAATCGAATGTTCTCCGAATCTTCGCAATAACAGAGAGTATCATTTCTTGCCGCCGGATTTTTATCCGATTCTTATTTAGTCGCAGGAACCGAATGATAGATTACTGGAAATCCGATATCGGTCGCTGGAAAGGCTGGAATCGGCGAATGATCAGAGAAATTAAGTTTCCTCATCTGACGATTCTAATGAAAGGGAAATGCTACTTGCCTTCCCCTTGCGAGTACCCTAATATATAGTTTTGGTCGACATTTCTCGACCAAGGTTTCCTACATGTCATAGATGTTCGATGCTTCGAGTTGGTGTTTCAAAGTAGTTGATGTTGCCCGTTACTACCGCCGCTACGGGGAGGTGCCCCTGGGTATCTATTATGGAACGGTTCGGGAACCGTTTCTGATCGGAATCGCTCAATTATTTCTTAGATTTCTACTATACTTTTCTAGGGAATAACTGAACGATCGGGAAACGTTTCCGACCAGTTCCGATAACAGGTGCCTTAAACGTCGGGATATCGGATGAAAATGCCGTTTACTACATTCTTCCGATGCTTCAAAAAGTATATTTCCGAACGAAGTTCGACTTGGAGAATCGTGCCTATGGAACATTTTCATCCGCCGACAATATATATAATCTTTCACTTTAGCTAAGTCCTGCTATTAGCCAGAAGCAACACAAAAAATAGACAAGATTCTTTTCCTACCGTCTCCTGACCGGAAGATACATTTTTACAGACGAACTTTTCAGTTGCATTCTAACGTATCAGACGCATTTTAAAGTCTTCATCGAAGCAAACGTCTCTCTCTTCCACTGACCGTGCTCGATTGTGAATCATAAGGGGGGAAAGAAAGAAAGAAAAAAAAAAGACGGAAGAACGAAAAATCGCAACCTCACCTTCCTCCCTGTCTTCTCCTCATCGCTGAGAGACGACCTCGTGGATACCTCGTTCGTCTCCCGTCCCGCCTCGGCCATGATGGAGTCGGTGTACTTGCGGTGCACTCCGTTGGAGGACTCCTCCTCGTCGGGACAGGTCTCACAGCAATATTGGCCCTCCTCGGTCTCGTAATAATTGCCGGGCGTCAGCTGGTTGCCGCAACGGGCGCACCGGAAGCAAGTACGGTGATATGGAGCGCGCGCTATCAGCAGCTTCTCCGCCAGGAAGACCGGCAGTCCGCACGCGGCGCACGGATCCCTCCGCATCCCCAGACGCGACCCCACCTGCGGTATCACGCCGACCGGCGACGTTAATCTTTCGTCTCGGGTGTTCAACGTTATCATCAAGTACAAGGGCCGTGGTACAAAAACGTAAGCAACAAACGAACCGACCAATCACGGCCGATTCAATAGTCGACTGACTGCAATCGGCCGATTTCCTTGCTGCTTCAGTCTTACGTCGTTTGCCATAACGACGCGAACGAACGATGTTAACACGACGCAGACACCTATTCTCTAAGTTTCTTCGAGTAAAATTGCCGTTGTGCTGAAATTCCCGACCCGTGATCGTTCGGCTCGTTTCGCGCTCCGAGTTTCCTTCAGAGAAACCCCACTTGAAAAGCAGAGCCGCAGCCGAGTCTCTCAGATTCGAGCGACGTTTCACACACACTTACGGAGCGAATCCTTCGCTCTTCGAGTCGTCGAACGAATATTTTCCCTCGAAATCGAGAAATGGAACTGACGTTCTTTTTTAGTTTTCAGTTTTATAGAAGTAAATTAATCCCGATCGATCGGGATATTCACTCGTACGGATTGAGGATCTATTGTAAGTTTAAGTTAAACGTTCGATCTTGTAATGTTAACCTAAGTCGAAATTTTGATGCTGCTTTGACGATCTTGAGGACAGTTTGGGCCTACTTAGATGGTCCGCAGATTAACAAAAATCTACTTTGAAGATACTGTTGTTAACTTCTCTCTTGAACCTTTAATTCTACAGATTTAGTGATTTTAATGCCGCACGGAGAAGAAAAAATTGAGTTACCGCGACAATGAACGAACGAAAACGTCGTTGTCGTCGACTAAATTTGTACTTGTAAGAACCAGAATTTCGGTTTCCTCCGACCAAACACATTCGGTTCGTTCATTGTCACGTAAATTCAATCGAATCTTTTCTCTCCGTGCCCCTTGAACAACGTATTTTTACGCTAAAACAGCGAAAACGAAAATTTAAAACATCATCAAAGCAGAAATAAGTTGTATTATTAGAATTGAAACTGCGAACCTATTTTGCTATCTTAGCTCCTACCGTGAATTAAAAATTCAACATAGAGTTAAAATTTCGACCCGAGGAGTGGTGGTATTTTCATGATCGCCTTTGAATGAACTCTTACTCGTTTTGAGTTCAAATTTTCCGGGATTTATAGAGTAAACCACCACCGCTATTACTATCACCAACACCATTACCACCACTACTACCGACAATTGACCGGGATCGTCACATCGCGAGGCATGTCCACCACTCGAAGCCCGTGCAAGGGATTCCCCTGGGCGGAGAATTCCAGGTCTTTCCAGGCGGCGAGCCAGCAGCCAGTCTCTCTTACTCCCTATGATACATCTGTTTCGAACGCACGTCGATTTTCGTACCGGTGAATTTGAGATCGGACTATTATTTCAGGAGGTCACTTCCGGTTAGAGGAGAGCGCGCAACTGGAGATAAATATTGGCAAATTGTAGGTCGCATTTGTAACAAGCCATTGGATATCAAGCTCGTCCTCCTCTTCCTCCTCCTCCTCGTGTCCTTTTGCCACTTTTACACAGCTAGCGAATTTCCACAATAACGCGCCCCGGTAGGCCGGCGGCCATACATCTCTTCTCCTCGCTCGTATTATCGCAATATGCATCTAGTGTCCGGCGAATCCAATAATGCATCGAATCGACGCGTGACTTCCATACGGAGCGCGCGGCGAATATCAACGGGGTACCTCGAGGGCGAAGTACTCGGACAAATCGTCAAATAAATAAGAAGAAAAGAAAAATCCGGGAAAGGTGCATTATCACGTCGATATTATATTCGCGGAATATGCGCGGGACGTCGCGTTCGAAGGAACAACGCGACCGAAAGCCGGAATGATAATGTTAATCCTAGTTACTGCACAGTAGTCTCGGATATCTTTGTATGTGTAAAAGTGAAGTTTACAAGAAGCAGACATTTTTTAACAGAACGTGGAAATATGAGACGAATCTGGCGAAGTATTTGATTTCCGCCGACTTCAGCCCGCTTATGTACTTACATACGCGAATTAACGAGAAGAAATAATAATCCGTGCAAAATAATTACTCGAATATTCCTCAAATATTCACTTGGAATGTAGCACTTTTTTCTTTCAGTGTATGATTCCATTGAAAAGAAAGAAAGAAAGAAAGAAAGAAAGAAAAATTAATTCCAGGTAATTGGATACCCAGATAATCCGGAAATCCCCGGGGTTTCACCAACAGCGTTGCTTCGAAGAAACGATTCGCACACGTGGAATCGAAGTTTCTCCCCCTCTCTCTCTTTCTCTGTCTCTCTTTCTCCGGGAATTTCAGCTGCTCGGTCCACGGATTGTCGAAGACGCGGCGAGAGAAAGAGATTCGGCGAAATTTCCGTCGCTCTCGGAGACGGTCATCCCGGTAACGTGTCGCGCCCCGATCGCGAAAAGTTTCATTCGACATTCCGGTCGCTTTATCTGTCCACGGACGTTATATATCGAGCGGTGCCTTTGCGCTGGAAGGATAAAGTCCGCCGTGTACGGACGCGAAAGATCGAAAATTTCTATAGGCGCGTGTGGAAAAGCGTATCGCGATGAAAGATTCAACGTTATTCATCGGCGTGTATGCACGCGTTCCGTGCGCAGCGAGAAAAACCGCGGAATAATCGAGAAACGTCGCCGTCGACGACGATGTCACCGCGTTTTTCTCCTCGTTCAATTCTTTTTCTCTTTGCCACACACACACACACACACACATGCACGTATGCCCGAACGGCCGTACGCTAATTCCCCACGCTGAAAAATCGTGCCGGATGATAGGTTGCTAACCGCAAGATCGATTTCCATTAAACTTTCATCGACGCCACGTGCACGGGAAGTTTTCTATAGGCGGACAAAATAAAGCGGCGATCGATCTCGAGTATTAGTACAACAAAATGAAGAAAAAAGGCTAGAAAAGAAAGAGCGTTATCCGCCCTCCGCAATTTCTATCGCGCTGGCTCTCTCTCTCTCTCTCTCTCTCTCTTTCCTTCCTACTCGTGCGCGTTAAGCTAAATATTATCGCGTCATGTAACGAATGATGCGCGCGCGCGTTACTAAATGCATTAGCGCGACGCGGCTGACGCGATTAATAGCCATTAATTAAACGAACCTGGCGTCGAGGAGCAGCGGCTTCCGTTAAGCTCTTGCACCGCGATATTTCGCGTCGTCGATTACGGAGGAGGAGGGGTCTGAGTCTTCAGGGAGGAGAGAACAAGAGTGAGAGAGAAAGAGAGAGAGAGAGAACGCATGCAGACATCCCAATGTTCCGTATCGATTTTCGAGGTATTAAGCACGCGCGATTAATTAATTTGATCGATGACGATAAACGCGACGTTATATTATGCGACCGGTAACCGGTTTCATTCGAACGACATTGTTGCAACCAGAATCGAGCCGATGTCGACCGCGTTTTCGTCCTCGTCAGAAAAGTTTCGGACAGTCGGTCCCATTTCAGACGCACAGCGTTTCGGACGCGAAATATGCCCTTCTAATTCTGAGTCCTGTTTTTCTTACATAAGCGGAGCGTTGTACAACGTTGTTTCAGCTTGGGAATCAGGCAGGCGACTTTCACCAAAGTCCGATTAAGCTAACCGACGATTTAAAATTGCTGCCAGTCCCTCGAGATAGAGCTATTATCCGCTAACACCGATGAAGATTATTAACTTTTCAATGATTGTTAAGCGACAACAGTTACAGAACCGGAAGTTGGTGTCGGCAATTCTTATTATTATTATTCTCAACGATTTGGCTAATCGGGGAAGTTCGGCGCAAGTCACCCTCACCGATACGCGTCCCGAGTTGGAATTTTTTATTCTGCATTAATAACTTCAAGGGTAAGGAAATAAGTTGCCATATGTAGTGTAAAAGGAACACAATCAGTGCTCCTTTAATGTTACAAATAGAAACTGAAACCTCCGGAGTCCAAATTTCAGTTATATATTAAGTCTTCGAGTGAAAAAAAAAAGAAACGACAATAACTATAATAATTTATAAAACCAAAGAAACATAATAAAAGACCTTAGAAGACTTGATGTAGAATTAAATTCGATTTAAAGTGGGACTAAAATTTTCCCTCTCCCTCCCTCTTTGTCTTCCTTCTCTCCCATTCCTAGAAAATCCTTCCAAACATTTTTCCTTTCTTTATCGCGTACTACCACCGCGTCACGAGTTAATTAGCCTTGAGTAACCACTTAGCTCAAGATCAAACGAGGGATGACGATAATGGAGGGTCAGCGGGGGAGGGTCGGCGGGAGTTTAATTTTGCGAGACGTTCTCTCTTACCGTTCAGCCTTCTCGGCGCGCGACGACGGGAAACGGAATACAGAAACGATTCGACTGTGTAAGCTCGGACTTGTAGAGAGGCTGCTGACCGCGCGTCCGATTTCTATTGCGTGAGTACGTGCGTGCGTGCGTGCGTGCGTGCGTGCGTGCGTACGTGCATGCATCGCATACGTACACGCAACGAGTGGCAATGACATATAAATAGAACGTCGCGCACCGGCGAGTCTCGCCGCGCTCGCCGGTGATTAATTACTTTCCTCGACGTTCACGTGCGGAGTTCGCGATCCCCCGGCGGCGACGTCGAAGTACTCGACGACCCGCGATCGAGTCGTAAAGCTCGCGAAACGCGAGCAACGAGCTTTTCTGTGCTTCTCGGTTTTCGAGAGGAAAAAAAAAAGAAAAAAAAGCACACACGCGCGCGACTCGGGACGTCGCTTCCGGTAGTCGGAATTTATTGGCCGAATGCTCGCTCGATCGACTGCTTCTGTCGAAGGCACCAAGCGACGACGACGACGACGAAGACGATGAGGAGGAGGAGACCAATGGGCGACGAGTCGTCCGGAAAAGTGCGAGGCATTGCCACCGCCAAGCGGGATTGACGGTGATCGATCGCTTTTCCCGGATCGATTCTTTCAACCGGCAGCGTGGACGGTCGCAAGTAGTAGAGACCACGCATAGTATATGTGTATGTATTTACGGACGAGTCGTTCATGTCAACAATGAAGTGAATGCAATTCGCGAGGGGGACGAAATTCATCGGGACTTTTCACACGTGTTCGCGTCTCGACGGTGAAATTTCTCAACACGCTGTCGTCCGCCCAACCAGTTTCGTACCCGTCTTACCCGCCCACGCCGTGGTGAAATTTTGATTATCGCGAGCATATAAAATGTGTATGATACAAGATCGTGTGTGATGCAAGATAGTATGATTAAATTGAACTATACATCATCCGGCACGGGGCAGTATATTTCATCGGGCGGAGGTCGTATATCGGTGAATCCCGATGGGGCCGCCGAGAGAAGTCGAGTCACCGCTGGAGCGTCATCGGCGCTTTGACACCACCACGTCTCATGGTGTTACGTATAAAATAATAATTTAAGTAGCAATAAATATATACGGTATAGTGGAAAAATGCAATTCCGGCGGGGTGACTGAATTTTATTTAGGAATAAGACGAAATCTCGGTTGTTCTATTGAAAAGAGAAAAAAAGAGGAAAAAGTTCTAATAAAGGGATTTAATATTATATGCATTTGTTTGATATAAACGACATAATTTAGCATCAAATATCATTATATTTGAATAAAAATATTATTTCACTAGAGTAAACCATATAGGTTTGCATTCGGCCAGTTGCTCTCGGTTGTTACCGAATTTTCATTTCTCTTCACCGAGTTTTCACCCGGTCCCTAGTTGTTCAATCGCAGGAACTGAGCTTTTTTTTCCATGTAATTAATCGTATCTGAAAATTGGACTGCACGGCCAACAGAGAGGCCAATGAAGCGCGATAAAAGATCCATGCGTGTCTCAAACCGCATTTATCACGTCCGCCACGTTTTATTTGGGAGATTCTCTCTACAGACCACGTTGCCTCTGTTTTAATGTGTGATTGTGTAAAACAGACACGTTTGGTTTAGAGCGGGTGGAAAACAAAATGATCACTCTCATACATACGCGTCGTTGTTGATGAACGTGTCGAGCAGAATTGAAAGTTCTCAGTCGAGATGAGCTTGAAGGGAAAGAGATCGTCTTACAAATACGGTGTGACACTAGATAGAGGCGAGCGTGCTATTCGCCGATCTTTGATATTTCGATCATCACACGGGAAAAATCACTCCGTTTAGTGTGACTCAACTTTCTGCTGCGTGGAAACCAGGCGAAAGCTCTGTGGTAGAAACAGAGAAAGATTCCCCGTGGGAGGTTTCTATGCAGCCAATTATACTTTTTTACTTTCAACGCAGCCGCAAATGTCCAGACGAATTTTCGGTCGCGCGTCTGACGAAGACATCATTTCAAGTCACCGAGTTCTCGTCCGGTTCTCCCGTTCAGTCACACGAGCTGAGATTTTATTTCTGTACTATGAAACTTTTCTACACAATCAATAGAGAGATCGGGGCGGCAATCAATCGTACCAGCCATTTGAAGCGTCCAAGAATACGACCGCGCTCCCTTCGCTCCCTCCCCTCTTGACCTCGCGATTCCACCGTTGTTACGCAATTGTCGCTTAATTTCTTTTCCGAGCGAATCAAACGTCGGGCCCGGCTTCTTACGTGGCGCTTTTATTATCGCGTTATTCTTCGTGGCTCCTCTTTTTTGGCACTCGAACTCGATTCAAAGACCGACTCGAAGACAGATTCATCGAGCGTCATTCTCGTGACGGCTGCGAAGCGTCACGGGAAATATTCCACGGCTAAGAACCATTCTCCGCGTGGCCGATGTGGTCGCGGATCCGCCGGACATTCGAGGCTCATACCTGCGTAGAAAAAGAAAAGAAAAGGAAAAAAAAACGCGAAACGCACGGCGAATAACACGTAGCGTTCCCCCGAGTGTCGTTAGCCAGCATGACACGAGGAAACGCGACGATTTCTACGAGGAATAATAACGAGACACTATCAGGAGAAGCTAGCTGCTACCTCGCGCACGTCCACGAGGACGTTCCTCGGAGGCGGCTCGAACTCGAAGCGAGCGAGCCTCGCTCTTTCGTGTCTTTTCCCGCCTCTCCTTCGGAACCAGACTCGAAATTTTAGCCCCTCACTAATAATATATTTACTTCAATCTAAATTCCCCTATTTAAACAGAATAAATTATTGCTTTCACGAAAAGCTAGATTAAACAAAAAAAAAGTATTTTACTCATCTGAAAAAATTGTTTCTCGGTATAAAAAAATGTATCTTCGCGTGAGTATGTTAATAGCACCCGTTGAATAAATACTTTTTATTTCTTAGATATTTTCACTCTCAGTGTAGGAGCTAAAATAGCAAAATGGGTTCTCAATTATGACTCTAGTAACATAATTTACTCTTACTTTGACCCTGATGAGGTCTTAAATTTCCGTTTACGCTGTTTCAACGTCAAAATAAGTTGTTTAAGGTGGCATTAAGATAGAATCCGCAGAATTCGAGGGGGAAGTTAACAAGTGTGAATATATCGTCGAAGTAGGTTTTATTAAACCACTCTCCAAAATGGAATCGGTGTGTTATCGCTGAAAAACAATGGAATCAATTATAAGTGCAGCGGCGCGATCAATAAAATCTCGCTGAAAAATCACAGCCGGTGAAATACTCAAGATTCTGCAATGAAATTTTAGTTCCATTAGTCATCAACGGGATGTAAAACTAGAAGGGCAGCTCTAGGTGGTGTTTTTAATGAAAATAGCGAGTACTCCCCGACATCGGTGAAATATGTCTCGCTGATTTAAATCAGAAGCTGATTCATTCTAGGAAAGGCGCGGACTGTCCTACGTCGAAATCGGCATCGAAATTTCGACTCGGAAGAGGATTCACATGTGTGCCTTCCTCTCGCGCGACCCCTCCGCTAGTTCCGCTTTCGAGAGTTTCGTCATTAACAGACGTTGAAATAATTTCACAGTCCGGCGTTGAAATAATTTCCTCGTCCGTCTCAAATCACCAGCCGATATTTCCATCGAACGAATAGCGTGCAATGATGCAGCGCTCTGTGTGCGTGCGTGCCTGCGTGCGTGCATGCCTATGTATGATACGTGTATGTGTGTGTGTCTATGTGGGTGTGCGCGTTTCGGAGCATGCCAACATGCAGTTACCCAACGATCGACCATCAAGGCAAGCAAAACAATAACGACAAAGCGGAATTACCTTCTAGCAGAATATTTCAGGTTTATATTGCCCCATTAAGTCCAAGCTTTCCTCCTGGAGAACAAAAATAAACGATGAGAGAGATGGGGGGGG
>NW_014557105.1:649541-672857 GCF_001313825.1 Dinoponera quadriceps | reverse complement strand
GGGTCGGGGGAGGGGGCGGATTGACACACGGTTTCAATGCGAGCGCGAGACGACGGCGATTCCCGGCGGTGGCGGATCGTCCGCGAACGCGCACCGAGATGTCCCTCGCGCGCGCACTCACGCACTTGTGGGCGCGTTCGCTTTAACTACACCTCCGTACACCTTGACCGATCGCGACGAAGCGACGGCGCAACTAGCGGAATATAAACCGCCGATATTCCTCCGGCGCGTCGCGAACCGATGCCATGGGCCGCGCACGATCGCTCGGTGGAAGTGTGTGCGATAAAAAGGAGAAGAAAAATAGGAACGTAACCGCGGACGGCCTCGCCGCGTGACTCACGCGTGTCGGCATGAAACTATGGCAGCCGGTTATGACAATCGCGACGGACGAAGGGACGGACGGACGGACGAAAGCGGGAGAACGGACGCGCACATCGTCATGAAAACGCGCGTTATAACCGGGACATGCATATTGTCTCGAAAAAATCGGAATCGAGAGGTTCGACAAGCAGGAACGGCCCGTCGAAAGGTCGCGATCGCGGATTCCGGCTGCCGGAGCGATCTCGCGAAGTTTTAATTTTGTTTTTCCTCGAAATACCGCGAACACGTGCGATATTGTCCCGAGAAATTCGATCAACGTCGAAACCGCAGCGAGACCATATAGCGGGAAACAAAATTCTTTCCCGGAATGATTATAACAATAATTTTGTTTTATTATATCTTTACGAATTGCGTATTTTCTCGTCTCGAAGAGTATCTTTCGTTGATAAAAGAAAATTAATGATATTACATAAATATACAGGGTGCCCCAGACTAACGGGGATAAACTGCGTGAGAACGTAGAACAATATTTGGTTCCCGGAATTCCGGGACCAGTCGGAAAACTGTTTTACTTTTCAAATTCCGTCACGTTTTTTCCCCCAAATCAATTCAATGTATACTCGCGGCACGTACGCTGCTTTTTCGACAGATCACCGTAAAAGAGTTACACGTGCACACAAACGACGTCACTCGCTTTCTCTCTCTCTCTCTCTCTCTCTCTTTCCTTTCTCTTTCTCACTCTCTTTCGCCACGACTTTGCGGGAATTCATCGACTTCGCGGGCCGTGCATTATAGGCGATTCAGCACGCGGACCGACTGATCGATGGATCCTCGAGCGGTAAAACTCGGCACATGTGCTTCGACAGCGAAACGAACGAGCGGAGTCCACGGCAGCGATAAGGATAATTAGTATGAAGGATATACAGAGTATCTCAGGGACGGCGCGTGAGAGGAGGGATCCGGCCGAGCAGTGTGCTGACGGGTGTTTGCTCGTGGCACCTAGGGTGCGACGACGTCGCCACGAATTGCGCGACCTTAATTTTGGACGACGGATTCCCTCGTGATTGCGGACTCGACTTTTCCTCCGGCGAAAACCTCATGTCCTCGAGACGTAACGAGCGTGCGAGGATAGTGAGAAGGGTCTCCCCGTCGTAAATACGCTCGGAGAGCGCAAACAGATGACGGAATCATGTCGTTTAGTCAAACTCGGGATTTAATGGAACTTTAAATCGAGCTTTAGTGCGGAGGCGCGCGACGTTAAGATTGCCGGATTTTCCGTGACGACGTTAAGGGAACACCTTTCATAAAGTTTACCATTCATTAACAAAAGACTTCCTACAATTTTATTCAACCATTTAAGTAACAAATGTTGATTTTGAAATTAAGACAGCCGGTCCGTAGAATCGTATTTTTAGCGGCGATATTAACTCTTCGCAAGTTTATTATTTATTAAAAGAGACTTTCTTATAACTCTATTTAATTATCTAAATAATAAACGTTAATTTTGAGCGCGCAAAATATTGAGATAAATATATACACAATGCCACAAACGGAATGTAATTAAAGTTCAATTTTGAAGAAAGTGATTTTAGTGAGAAGACAAAGAGATCAAACATGGGACGGGACGGGGAAAAAATCTGTCGACGTAATGTTTACGAGCGTGACTTGCGGGACGCCCTGATAAGATACGAGGGACTTCCGGCATCGAGAGGATCATTATTATTAACGTTGAAATTAGAAACGGAGAAACTCGCCTTTTCTCGCCCGTAATTCGCGCAATCCGAATTTTCCGACGCGCGTTACTCTCCCGTCCCTTCTCTCTCTTTCTCTGCCTCTCTCTCTGCACGTATTCGCCGCACTACCGGCGAATGCAAATGCTCTCGCGCTAGGTCGCTTATTAAGGATGATCCTACGGTACCGGTCTAAGTAGCAATAGCTCTTCGGTAAGTAAGCACGAGGAAGAGCCTGGAATCGGGATCACGAAGACGGCCAGAATGACTGACAGAAGCGGTCATTGTTGGCCGCGAAATCACCGGCTAAATGGATCCTCGGGAACACGGATACCGTACACGCCAACCGCATGTTTCTTCCTCTCCTCCTCCCGCTCGCCGGGGCTTTTTGCTTCGTGACCTTTGGCGTGTTCTTTTTATCTCCTTCTTCCCCGAGACGTCGTTTTCCACGACGCGGAAGAGGAGGAGGAAGTGCCGCCGTGGACGATCCGTGGACATGCAAATTTCCGTTTCGGACGAAGGGGCTCAAAAGTCAATCCCGCTCTCTCTCCCCGCCGAACCTTCCCCCTTCCCCGCGAGAACACGGCGGGTGAGGGGTGATCACGCGCGAAAAACGAAAAACGGACATCAAACACAAGACCGTCACATTGCACATAAGGACAGACGTTTACACGTAAAATTAACACATCCTCGAACATCGATCAGCGCCAATCGATTATTCGCAACAGAGTGCAAGCTACCAAAGGAAAAAAGAGATGATGATGATGATGATGATAATAAAGAAGAAGGAGGAAAGTACAGTTTCACGTAACAAAAGCGCGTCGTCGCTCTCTCTCTCTCTTCTCGTTCTTTTAGTTTCACATCGCATGACATCATACACGCCCATTTATCGTTGTCAATACCGAGCTACCGAACACATAAAATTTATGCATCTTCCCCTCCGTGGGAGTGTACTTGACACACAAAAGAACACAATCGATCGTTCGTGTGCGTGCGACTACGTGCGCGATAATCGTGCCGTCGAGCCTGCCTCCTCTTCTCGCCCACGTTCTCTCTCTCTCTCTCTCTTTTTCTCTCATCTCATCTTCGGCCGGTCATTAAGCGAGATAATGGAAAAAGGGCGCGCGTTAAAAAAAGGCGTAGGAGAAGGGGAGAGGACGGGGCAGGAGGAGGTACGAGCGACTGTGTCGATAATGCGCGAGTATAGGCGATTACGCAAACGCCGACGATGACATTTGTTGTTGCCGCCGTAGTTGCAACGCGCGCGATGACGCCGATGTCAAGGTAAACCACGCCGCCGCCGCCATCGTCGTCGTCGTCGCTCGTCGACGAGCGGATGTCGAGTCGAATTATTATTCGGTAGCGGTGCTCTCGCCGAGAATCTCGTTTTCGGTTTTCGCGTGCGAGGAAAAATCCCGGATTCGGCAGTCACTCGCGCAGTCACTTTGCGCGCGCGGCCGCTTGCGCTTTTTAAAAAGGAATCGAGAATTGGGTCGACTAATCCCGCAATGAACACACGATACGTGGGTAAAATGAGAAACAGAGGGAGACAGAACGAAAGAGAGAGAGAGAAAAAATGAGAAGAAGAGGAAGAAAGAGAGGGGGAAAAAAATGATCGGTTAACACGTTGAGTGCCGTCGGAAAGGTATTAAACGCGCGGCTTCTTGAAAATTCGTCCGATCGCGGAGCGTTAAACGAGACGACGTTCACGATACGTTCGATAATTTTCGCGAAATAACGCGCGCTTGAGGAACAAATAGGGAAAATTGCGAAACAAAAGAGAGGAAGAGACACGACATGAAAAGCGTCAAAGTAGCCGTGTCCTTTCCACGTGCGCACGCGTTTCTGTTCAAAGGTAAATTACAACGAAGTATGTGCGGCACAAAATAAGTGATTAATTATATCCAAGTAAGTTCACGCGGACGATGTACCACTCAACGTGTTACGATGGTGATGGGTTTTCCGCTCTGGAAAAGCTTGAGAGAGCTTCCTTCTTCCTTCCGCAAGCCCGCGACTTACAAGACTACTTTGTAAAATTACGTAAAATGACGGAGGAAAAGGGGAGCCGGCAAAAGAAAGTTACGAGAAGCGTGTCTGCTTCGATCGATCGATCGATCAACCGACTGACCATAATCGTAATGGTAAAATAGCGCACCTTTTGCTTAGGAGACTCTGGAACGGGGGCGATCCTCTCATCGGAACTTTCGGTCGTTCTGTTCGTCGCCAGACGACTCGGCGAGGATCCTGAAACAGAAAGGCGATATTTCGGTCACTTCATCCTCCGTCGTCACTTCGTCGAAATAATTCATAAAAACGCATAAATTTCCAATCTCACGTGCTCGAAAATGGGAATTAATAATTCGAATTTATGAAAGTTGAAATTTCCATGCGACTCCAGCATCAAAATCTGAATTATTCCGTTGCCGGCGATAATTATAATCAGCGATTAATTTGAGGAGTCTCGCGAAAATTCACGCTACAACGGGCACGCTCGGTTCGTGACATTCGGAGTTATGATAATTGCGCCGAGAGGATGCTTATTTAAAACATAAATAATGCCCGGACACGAGCAACTTTCCAATGCGAAATGTAGCCGCTTCGATAAAACGCTGATGTGGTTTATGGAACGTCCTGTAAAACTTTCCTCCGTGGCATGAATATTTATGCGTTGCGAGAGCCGGAAGTGCCGCTATTGTGGGTCGGTACTCTTTAGTCCAGACGAATGGAGGCGGAAATGCGCTTTTGTTGGAACAATATTGGCTTTTTTTTTGCAAGGCGACGGAGAGAGCAAGCCGTGAACTCTTTATTGTGAGCACGAGCAAAGTTGCTCGTTTATACATCCGCGTTGGATCGATTTTCGATTCGACGCCGAAAATCCGCAACACCTTCCGACGTCCCCGAATCGAAAGTTCGGCCTTACGTTAAATCTTCAATTCTGCAACACAATAGGAGCCGAGGCAGCGAAATGAATAATTCATTTTCAATTCTAATATAATTTAGTCCTACTTGGAGCCTGATAATATCTTGAATTTCAGCTGTTTTCGCTGCTTTAGCGTCTAAATAGGTTGCTCAAGATAGCATTAAAATGAAATCTGTAGGATTAAAAGGAATTCAAGAGAGAAGTTAACAAGCGTTAGTACCGTCGAAATAAATTTCTATTAGTCTATAGACCATCTAAGTAAGTGCAAACTGTCGTTAAGAGCGTCAAAGTCATATCAAAATTTCGACTCAAGTCATTTCTTCCTGACGACGGGAACGCGAATGGCTCTTATGATAATCCGTTTGTAATTATTGAATCTGCGAGTCGGAAAATTATTCTAATCCATTAAGTTTTGTCTGAGTGAATTTGCCACGCGGAGATCTCGAGTTAATGACAGGATACCGGGAAGGTCGATCCGTGTACACACATCGCGCAAAACCGTGAAAACAAGAAAGAAGAGGCACGCGGAGTAAACAAACAAGCGACAGGTGTACTTAAAAAAGTGTAGACTTGGTCTAGAAATAGACTTGGTCTAAAAGAACAGAAGTCGAGAAATAAAATATCGTTAGACGTTGGTGCACACAATACATCGAGTCTTGCCACAAGTGGGTGGTAAAAATGTTAAAGACGTTAAACCTCAGCAAGTCTCCCGATGACCCGCGAATACGCGTCATTTAACGGTTTAAAAGAGGATGGAAACATTCGTTCTCCTTTATTGCGTAATGCATGTCTGCATTTTGTTCAGCCGGATATCTAAGACCCGTGTTAATAGTCGTCATTTGAAACTTGTCTCCGATGAGATATATTCAGATTTGAACTTGAAGTTAGATCTGAATCTTTCAGTTGGATCGCGATTACACATGTAACAGCAGGTATATCGTAAAATTCAATTGAGAATCTAGACGAGATTCTCGACGAGACGATTTAAATCCGCGAATTCAAATCTCACAGTAGAAAATTTTGCGTCAAATTCAGCATATTTCACACGACCGAAACGGTTCGCTCAGATTTTTGTGTTAATTTAAAACTTTAACAATTGTTAACAATTTAATACAAAAACTTCAACAAAGATCGATTTCAAGTACAAAATGTTTTTTACTATGCTGAGTATCTCACGAGAGGCGAGTTCCAAGCGACAAGCGTGTTTCAGAGCATTACTTCCCACACGTGGATTTGCCCCGTGGAACTCTCGGCGAAAAAGCACGTTTCGAGGGTGAATCTCGTCGTTTCGCGGCGTGCATTAAAACTTCGTCTATTCGCGACATTGATACGACCGTCGCGAGATAAAAGATCCACGGATACTCGGCCGCGATGACATGGCGAGTGCGCGCCCGCCGTAACTTCTTAACCGCGCTAATGCAAAACTAATGTCTAACGCTCTCCGCGCGTCCATTAACGGAAATGCCGGCCACTCCGGAATGTTTAATGCAGCTGTACTAGAAACGCCGCAGAGGACGTTGACTACGAGATGTGGCAATTTCCTCGTGGTAAGCGGGTGGTGATTTCAGAAATACGAGATAGAGCTCTCCTCGCGATCGCGTTAATTTGCGAGCGAGCGGGTATTCACCGGAGAGCCGGATAGTCGACGAGCCGATCGCGATTAACCGTGACGTTCAAAGGTTAACGGGACGGTTAATCCAGCCACGGTCTGAAAATCCGTAGGATTAGATGCCGAGGAGGGAGTGGAGAGAGATAGGGGGGAAGAGAGAGAGAAAGACTCCGCGGGAATCGCTATTAATGGAGCGTCCTGCGTCGCATAAAATCGAAATACCTGTACGGATATTATTCCAGCGAATGACGCACTTCCCCTTTCGTAATCGCGAGTAATCGCGAACGCGGAGGGTGGAGGGAGGCAGCAGCGACGAAGGAGAGAGAGAGAGAGAGAGAGGAGGTCGCGCGTCAATTATTCGATTCGATCGCGTACTCGCCTTGCTTTGAGCGTTGTTGCCCGCGGCGTCTCGTTGCGCAAAAGTGTCGATGTTATAACGTCTCTCTCTCTCTCTCTCTCTCTCTCTCTCTCTCTCTCTCTCTCTCGCGAGACGCGTTGTTTGTGAAAAATAAACGAACGGATGCGCGCGTAACGGGCGCGAAACGCGCATCTCTGTGCGATCTATCACGATTATTAAAACGCGGTTCTCGGGAGAAGAAGGGGATCTCGAAATATTTTTATTTATCGCTTTATTTGTCGTAAATACCGCGATAAATGAATGATTACGATGCGTAATAACCTTACGCTCAACAAGTGGTTGCAAACGATAACGCGCGGTCGATGCCGGTGGCGGCACACACCAGCTATTTCCCGATCGCGATGGGAACGGCGAAAAAGACCGCGGAAAAAGAATGCAAATCTTGCGAGCGGCTCAACAAGTGGCTACTCAAATTTTCAAAGTCATCCTCCCGCCGCGACCGGACAGGCGGCAATTGCGCGCCCTTGATAATCAAGAACAAGCGCGGGGAGCCGATAAGAACGGCAAATTAAATATAAGCTCGGTCGACGCCGAGCGTGCCCCNGGGGGGGGGGGGAGAGATAGAGATCCCGAGCTGGAATGTTTGCCGCGGACACACGTCGAAGAATAATAAAATAACAAAATAATAAGAGTAATAAAATGAGAATGTTGCATTGTGATTCTCAGACGTTCAATGAGCAAGACATAGCCAATGAGAGCCACGCGAGTTGACGGTTGCGATAGATCGCTTAATGTGTTCTCCAACAATTTCTATGATAAAATTTATGATTAAACAAAACGAATCTAAGACGCTGTGAGATCATTATCATCGTCCATACACAGAGAAATGGATTTCCTCGGATTTAATAAAATTTCTTTGGTTGTCTTTTGCAATTTTGTTTCTTGGCGTCGTACACAAACGAACGAATGTTCGATTCAAGGATTGCTTGGTTTCCCAAACGATAAATATATTCAAGTCAAATGTCATATTTCTTTTATACTCTCAACGAAACATCACAATAACTGTCACGAGCAATAAATTATTTGAAAGAAGCAAAAGTATGCTAGAAAAATATTAGAGAACTTCTTTATTCCAACGGAACAATATATTTAATACATAATAAAGTAAATATTTTTTTTTATTGAAAATCAAACATTATTTCCTCTAAATAACGCTG
Source organism: Dinoponera quadriceps (assembly GCF_001313825.1). Lineage (NCBI taxonomy): Eukaryota > Metazoa > Arthropoda > Insecta > Hymenoptera > Formicidae > Dinoponera > Dinoponera quadriceps. The sequence continues at coordinate 664,702 of NW_014557105.1, read as the reverse complement.
TTTGTTCTATCAAGCAACATTAGTCTACTCCGGTGAAGCAACATTTTCATCTGAACAAAAACATATTTGATAAATTAAGTTGTTCATATCAAACAAATTCAAGTCAAACATATATATATATATTAAATCCAAAGGAACCTTTCTCTGCGTAGAGCGAAATATCGACTACGAGCAAATCGACTTTGTATTTGCCGAGGGATATCCGGCTGGGAACGAAAGAGAGAGTGTGCGTGCCGTGTGATTTTTAGGACAGCGGCGCGTTTCAAAATTCCGTGACGTTATTGGAGCAAATACCGATCTAACGGGCGCGCCTATGTGTCGGTGCGACTTCCGCGACACGCGTCGCCGCGCGAGATACTAATCGAAGGGACAATTGCGAGAGATACGTCGGTCCGCGAAGCGGAGAGAGAGCTAGAAAGCGATCGCTGACATCGATCGGTGCCCGATCTCGTCGCATATAACCTATTCGGCCCATTTAGTAACGCTTCGTCGTGATCGCGGGAGACACGTTAACGCGTTGCGACGTTTCAAACGTCACGTGCCTGTCGATCGGGCTGATTTTCACCTGAAAGCAAACGCGATGCGCGTGCCGATAACAGTATTTTTTTCGCTTCAAATCGGGTGAATCGACAGAGAGAGAGAGAGAGAGGGTAGAGAAAGAGGATGGGGACACGTGCACGTGGTTAGAACTAGTGCTGTCAATTACCCGACTAACCGGGTACCCAAGTCTTTCAAGATTACTCGGATACCAGGATAATCGAAATCTTTTCGGGTACAACCCGGTTCGCCGAGTCTGAGTATACGATGGATTTCAGATATAATTATTAATTTGTAACAATTCTAACTTCGATAATGATTTGGAAAAATTACTGATTATTAATTATACAATTTCAGACATGTTAATTTAGAATTGATTTACTTTCTCAAAGATCAGGCAGATAACAAACAAACGTACCATCAGACTCCTAACTATTTACTCGTTACTACTCTCTGATTGCCGAGATAATATCAGTGACTATGAATACCGGGGCATCTAAATTCGCGGATATTATCCGATTTCTATTATCTAAATATCATGCTGACCGCACTAGTTAGAGCTGTGGAACTCGGGAAAACGTGAGGGGTGAGCGAGTCGGTCAATCGCATTCGCGAATTATCCGTAAGATTATCGCGTTGAAACACACCCGATTGTGATCGATCCGCTTGCTTTGAGGATTCCTTCGAGTAAAAATTCCACTCGTGAAGCAGAGTGACAGCCGAGTCACTCGAATTCGAGTGACTTTTCGCCCGGCGCGGAGGGGACCGTCCACTCCGAATCGTCGAGTGAGCATTTTTATTGGAGATTGAAAAGTGAATCCGATACACCTCACCGTCTCGCTGGAACAAAATCAATCGGCATGAAACATTTCACGTTCACTCGTGCGAATTAAGAATCCATTCTGTGGTTCGGGTGAAGCACTCTTGTGATTCCAAGTGACGGTGGTCTCCGCCGTCGCTCCGAGTGAATTTTCGCTCCAAGTTTTCCGTGAGATCTTACTTGGAGAAATTTCGAGAGTAACATTCTTTATACAATTCGCGCTCTCGGTCTATCGAGCGATCATCACTTCTCAGGTCGATTTTCTCATTCTCTCTCTCTCTCTCTCTCTTTCTCTCTCTCCTCGAGTGAGGAAGCAGCGAATTACGTAAATTATGTTTCCCGTAAAAATAGCGGTACGGTAATCAGGAGGAGGGAAGGATGATGAAAAAAAAGCAGCAGCGTCAGCGCGGCGCGGCGTAATCGCGCTTTTCTTAGGAAGGATGAAATAAAAAAAGCCTCCTCCTGCTCTGACGTACTTTCCTGCAGGACTGTATCGGATAGAGCTGTCTAGCGAAGAGCGATGAAAAGAGCGCCGGGTGCCGGTCGATAGCCAGATTGAGAACAAAAACTGCCGCCAGAAGCGCGCGTCGCGCACACCTCTCTCTCTCTCTTCCCCTTTTATCCCGTGATGGAGACGAGTATCCGCGTGACGGACTTATTTGGGTCAGATCCGAGTGTCTTGTGAAAAAAATATGAGGGCTGCCAAATGCGAACGCCAATACCGATGGATGCGCTTGGACTCGCGCGCGAGAAAGAGAGAGAGAGAGAGAGAAACACGCGGGTGGAGGAGCTGCTATTCCGGTTTCGGTTATTTAATATAGCGACGATGCAAGAGCGAGTGAATGAGAATTGCCAAGAATAATCAATTTAATTGAACGTCGCGAAGAGACGAGAAAATATCGCAGCGAAATTCGACCCCACCGTTGTCCCCGAGCTCGGGCGAACTCGTTCACGAGTTACGAGACGTCGGAGGCGACTTTTATAGAAGGAAAGAAGAACATTCTCGTTCATCCTCCACCTCCTCCTCGCGCTCTTTTCCCCCAAACTTTTCTTTGTTTCCGCCCTTTTGCAGTAGATGCAAACCCGCCGACTCGCTTTCAATCGGGAGACATCGTTCGCGCCCAGCACACTTACCTCCGAAAGTTTGGTAGAACTGCGAGAGGTAGGTGAGAATCGACAATCGATCGGGCACCGTGCACGACGCCATATCCTCGGCGTCCAGCAGGGCGGGAATCCCGAGGTGTTGCTCGGCCGTTCTAAACGCCAGCTCGTTGTTCCCGTACACGTCGTCCTTGTTCAGGCTGTTGAAGTCGCTGCGCAACAAAGAGAAGAAGAACGAAGATCAGAGAGAATGGCGGGAGGAAGGGGGTCGACGAAGTGATACCCGCCCGTTGTCCGTTTTTATCCTACTGTATAAGTAAGACCGAGAGCACAGCATTAATCTTCTACTATTCGTATACCGCGATATATAACTCCGCGGGCATATTGTCCATATTTATTCGTCCCCGAAGGCCAAGCCGATGAGAGCGTCGGATGTGCAAAGAAAATTTCTTGAATTAATCAAAGCGGTGTCGACCTCGCTCTGTAGGCGGGGTTATTTCGTGAGAATCGTTTTTTTCATTAAAGACAAGACACGAATAAACGGGAGAGGCAACCGTGGAATCTTGCTAATAACACGGTTACATATGCTCGATCTTTATCGGGGGTGCACCGGGGGCGGTCGCGAATTCGCGGCTGATTGCGATTCTGCGTGTATTTTCAGGGTAGTTACCGGGTCGAGATTTTGGCCCAAGGTTAGACAAACCTTTAGTTCTGCGGCACAGTAGGAGCCGGCAGAGCGGAATAGAGTCAATTTCAATTCTAATCATTTAATTTACCTACCTTACTTTGACTCTGATGTCTTAAATATCCGTTTCCGGCGTTTTCGAGTGAAAATAGGTTGCCTCAAAGTAGCGTTAAAATTAAATTTGTAGAATTGAAGGTGTTCAAGAGAGAAATTAACAAGCGTGATATCGTCAAAGTAATAGTTTCTGTTAGTCCACAGGGCGCCCAAGTAGAAAGCAAATTATCCATAAGAACGTGAAAGTAGCGTGCAGATTTCAATTCACGACGTCAAGAAGTGTACGACGGGAGGACGGAGATCGAATAATTCAGATGAAACCGATAGTATGTGATCTACGATATATCACGGGGGAAAAATAATTAGCTAGCACAGCATAAATTTTGTGCTGTCGCGGCGAAATCTGCCAGTTACTACGCGGGCGGCAAATGATTTTTCGTTAAGGATACCAATTCCCATCCGCTGGATACATTTTGCTGAATGTACGAATTATTTTACCGTAAGAATAAATTAGTAAATGTTGGAAAATATATGCTATTTTGTTCTAACAGCAAATTAACGCGCCCCGAGGACGAATTCATTCAGCAACATTTTTCTAGCGACAAAACTGTTTCCGCTGTAATTACTCGCTAATTTGGTTACGCCAACTAAACGCTATCGCTGTCGCAACGAATGTTTCGCAATAACAACGACGGTTTCGCTGCGACAGCGAATTTACTTTTCTCCGTGATCACACTGTGTGATATTCGAAGATATTCCGGCATATGAAAATAATTTTCACCCGCGTCATACATTATAAGTATATGCAAATTGAATCTGCAATCGACTCTTATACCGCTCTTCCTTCATATGCATCGTTTAAATCATACTGATATATTATTAACAAAAAGGAGTTGCGAGAAAATGTTCAGTCCAGAATAGTGGAATAGGTCGCGATAAATAATTAGATAATATTCTTCGACGGGTATATATGAGGTCTATAAGAGTCACAGCGAATTCTCGAGGAATTCCCGGGGACCGCCTTGAATGAAGCGGACTTTGCGGACGAACGAGAGGTGATAGCGTTTGCGACTTTCCTAACGCGTCGTCCTCTTTGCGATTTTACAGGTAACTCGATTCTGCGCTTGTCAGTTACAGGAACGAATCAAGGGGAGCGCGGACACGAGAGAGCGCCGGTGACGTTTCCTGTATTAAAGCCGGGAAATCGCGGGGCGCAACATATTCGAGCGCGATTACCGTGCGCAATTCTTGATCGACGCTATTTGTCGCGTGTATTGAAATCGGCGTGTCGTCGTCGTCTATAACGGAATAACAGAATACGTCGGAAATACGGAAGGCGGCACCCTATCGGGTTACGTCACACCGGAACATAGAGAGCGTGTATCGTAATTCAATTTTCGCATGACCGAAAAGAGATCCCGCGAATGCATAATTCATCTTACGCCGTTACCACGGACGGACGGACGGACTGCGTCGCCGGAATGGAAAGTCTGATGAAGCGTCATTATTGAGAACGTTATTCTTCAAGGCGCTATTCTTCGAGATGGAAATATCGATCCGGCGGGTGTTCTCTATAGATGCTCAAAACCAGAATGAGAAAGATGAAAGCTAACGAGAACCGGATATCCCACCGGATGTCAAGCGCGACAGAGTTGATCTAATGAATGATTTCAGTTTAATTATCGCGTCTGATATCTTGTGACTCGCCTTGGCTCGCCTCTTTTGTATATTCTTATTTTTCATTTCTCTTCTCCCGCACGTTCTCGGCCATGCCTTTCGAAATTTGACGTTACTTTGACGCTCCCAAGGATGCGCCTAATTGGACGTCTTATAGTCCGATGAAAAGCCACTTTGACGATACTTGTCCGAGTCGAAATTTTAATCCTGCGTTCTCTTCAGGTAGAGAAAATGGGGAAATAACTTCATATTTGTAGCATCAAAGAAACACTAATAATGCACCTTTGATCCTATAAAGGGAATTTAAACCTTCCCGAAAGGAGGGGGGATTTTAAATTCCACATTAAATCTTCAAGCGGAGAAAACGGAAATAACCTCTCATTTGTAGCATCAAAGGAAGCACGATAGGTGACCTTTGTGGACTTAATATAGAACTAAATATACTTAACGCAGAACTGAAATTTCGACTCGGGTGACACCCATTAATTTCTCTCTTGAACCTTTAACTCTACAAACGTCACATTCCACTGCTACCTTGAACAACCTATATTCATTTTATTATTTGGACGCCAAAACAACGGGGACAGAAATGTAAAGCATCATCGAGATCAAAGCAGAGGCAAATTATACCATTAGAATTAAAATTAAACCTATTTTACTATCTTAGCCCCTCCTCCTGTGTTGTAGAATTAAAGGTTCAATTAAAAGTTTTACGAACGGACGTTTCAGCACGGGAAACAACAGCGGATTATTTCGAACGCCTCGCCACTTGGACGGCAGTTCGAAAACGAGTGTCGATAACGCCATCGGTTCAAAGTCTGGAGCAACGTCAATAAGCGCCGGCTGGCTGCTAGCCGGCGCGAAAAGCCGCGGCAATATCGCCGGCGAAATTTCGGCGGAACGTCGAGGGGGCAGAGAGTCGTGCATTCTAAGGCGTTCAAAAGCGTTGAAAAGCAACGGCGACGTAAGGTGAAAAGCCGGCGAAAGGAAGCTTATATAAGGCGCGTCCGGCGGAAGAACGCTCGGTCGGCGGGAACGTTAAAATCCGCGACTGATACTCTTCGCTCGCGGCAGGGCGCAGTTCCCTTCTCATCGACTCGAATCCGGCGCGATTATCACCGCGCACGATCGGCTATTAGACGTTTCCCAACAGCGCGCTCGCAACTAATAATGCACGCGGGAAAAAATGCCCCGGAATCGAGTAAACGTAAACTACCCGTTTCCAGTATCTTCCAGTATCAATATTTTATTTATTTACATGATATCAACATTAATAATATAATTTATTTAATGTCAATATTTTTTATCAATTTAAGTGTACGTTAATAGCTTGTGATAAATGCTTACTTGAAAACGGTAATGCCCTAAGTTGTAAACAAATTACTGAATGTAAGTGTAAAATTGTACGAAATCTAAGAGTGTTTAATAAAATCACGTAAAACTCCTTTTCCTTTCAGTCGAAGGAATCTAATGATTTTAAGTTTAGATTTCCCGTCCGGTAAATATTTTCCAAAAATAAATTCCGATATTCCCAATATTATGAATTAAACCAAATTCCCAATATTTAATATTTGTCGCAGATGTTTTCATACGTACAAGTAAATGTCTATTTACACGCGAAAGAAATATATTGTCACATATAGTCAATAAGATTTCTACTTCTAGTAAATATTGCCGCGGCTGAGAACACTTGCGTGAACTTCAAGATGGCTTTCACTAACTCCGGTTAAATTATTAGCCGACGCTTAAACCGGCCAATCGCACTGATCAATTCAGCTAATTGGCCGATGTGATTGGTCGCTAAAACGTCGGTTAACCGTCGATCAACTTGACCGGAATCAATGAAAGTTACCCTTAGTCACGTCAAGACAAAGTCACCCTTGAGACTCGGTTGAGGCAACCGGGAGCAGTTGACTGCGTAGAAACCTCCAACAGGAATCTTTCCGTTCGCACCATCGATTTTTCGTCCGATGCCCAGCCGATGGAAAATTCAGTTACTGACGGAATTGTTTTTTTTTCCTTTCTTCCGTGCGCGCGTATTCGGCAGAATAGCGGCTGTAACGCCCCGAAGTCGGCACACGAGCGCTCCACTTTTCGGTAAATCGATATGCATAAGTCGAGTGTCGGTGTATATTGCATGGCAGTCGAAGTAATACTTGAAATTCTAGGTCGAAAGACGAGCACCTGTTCGACGCCGCACGGCCGTTCGACTGATACCCGCGATAACGAGGCATCCCGCGTGGATGTTAAACTCTCGTCGCGGTTTATGTAGAGCGTGAAATCGACGCCGCTCGTCCCGGTGAGCCGGCCGGCATTGTGAATATTTCGGAGATCCCGTGATGCAGTGCCGAGTCGTAGCCGAACACCGATTGTTTCGCTGGGAAGCCGAGGCGGCGTGAAATTTCGAGTAATATAGATTTCAGAGAGAGCGCGCGCACCCGCGCGGACCAGAATTCCGTTCGAGGAGAAGGCGCGGCGAGCCGGTTATTGTTATCGATAACGCGCGCGCGGCTATAAATCTCGGTTTCTACGTCGATTTTTCCCTCCTCAGGGAGACGGCATAATTGTAGGGATTTTTCGGCGAGTTCGCGACTCGCGATAAGAACGCGAAGGATAGATGATAGACGACGAACGGTTTCGTCTCTCGTCGAGGGAGAGAGAGAAAGGGAGACGATGAATCAGATTTCTCCAGCCACACCCACCCTTTTCCTTGTTCCCTCTCTTCCCCTCCTCGTCATGCTTCTTCTCCGATTGCAGCCGCAAAAAGGCCACGCGGATTTATACACCCCCGTATTTCGGCTCATCGGCGATATTTCATCCGCGACCGCGCTTATCTCACGACGTTTCCTTCCGCGGAATTACGGCCACGGGAAACGAGACCGCGCCTGGAGAAAAATGTATTTGGTATTTGTGGCTATAATAACGAACAGTCAAATCATTACAGTCGGGATCGCTTTTGTGGCAGACGTTATATTGTGGTGTTGGTGATGAGAACGTCATGTGCGTACTTACTGATATTAACTTGGTTAGGACGATAAAAGATACAATTGACGCCGAAAATATGAATGTAATTTTAGCGAGGTTAACCATTTCTCTTCTCTCGCTGATCGAATTTTGAAACGGATCTGCATCGAGAGATATGTCGCCCGGCGATATATTCGCACGAACGATTTTCAACTTATTAATGGCTCCATTCGCTCGGCACAGAAAGAAACATTCTGTGTTCGTGTAACCGACTTGTTTTGTTGCACCTGGAGCAATACGAAAGCTCGGTTACACGAACAGAAAAATTCCTGTGGGAGGTTTCCATTCAGCCAATTGTTTTCGGGTTTTTCAACCAGTCGCCGTAACAGAGATATATCGTTTCTCGTCATCGAATTTTCGTTCGGTCACCATTCCATCACACGAGCTGAGACTTTTCTTTCCGTATGGAAGGTTTCTTTTTTCTCATTAAAAAAGATCCCTCGAATAATATAAATATACTGGGAAAAGAATGTTTATTATTTGTAATTGCAATCGCATAAATGAAAGGAATTGTAGTCCGAAGGACCAATTTTTAGTAAAAGAGTTGTTATAACGTCATAATAACACATGACGAGCATATTGTCATTAATATTTTTGGATTAAAACTAGAAAAAGATATAGTTGAGGGCACAAACGACCACAATTTGAAAAAGAAGGTATCCTCACTTGCGTTTCGTATTTCATTCATATATCTATGCCTTCGATCAAGATAATCCTGATACTAAATCCGAGACCTCGGGGGAAATAAACCGCGAACCACGTTACTTCGATCAAAAATGTTCCCGGGATAATTACGGCGCTCAACTCCAGCCAAAACCGAAGGTTGGAAATCGCGTCGCTGACGTTGCGCCGCCGAACGCAACGCGTTCGATATCTCTCTCTCTCTCTCTCTCTCTCGCCCGGCGGTTATAAAACGCGCGTGGGTGGTTTACTTGAGTTTATTGGAATTAACGCGCGCACGGAATTTCACCGGTTTCGCAACACGCGATTCTCCTCTCTTCGATCGGTCGCAGGCACACCTGTCGGTTTCACTTTCACCCGCGCCCTCTCCCGTCGTCGTCAGATCGCCGCCAGATATTCCCACATGATCCAATCTTCCGGGGCAGCCGGTTGCCGCTCCTCCAGCGGGCCCGGCAGCGTTGCAAAAGTCGGCCGAGAGGCCCGGACTCTTCGTGCCGCGGGTCTCTTTAATTCCCGATCGTTTCGCACGCACACTTTCTAACGCAATAATACGATTAAAGTGCGCGGCGCGCCACCACGGGTATCTCGAAACCTTTGTCCTTTGTCGGAGGAGGGTGAAAATAGCTCGGTCGGAGTTCGCTTTGAGGTTCTCGCGGGGAGGAAGCGGCGGATCGGGCGAGGGAGGGCGGGGAGAAAATTCCGGCCGCGGGAACGGAAGGCAGTAAAGGAAAACTTCTCGCCGTTTTACTACCTCCGCCGTCGTTTACGTTCGAGTAGATTTTGCCGGACTGGCCGAGACAATGAGAGCGGGAGATAAAGAAGAATAGCCTCGTAACGATCCTGACCGTGATAAAAAGAAAGAAAAAGAGGGAGAAGAAGGAAGGAAGGAACAAAGGAAAAAGCCGAAAAGGAGAAGAAGATGCGAATTACGCCGGTCGTGGAACCCACGAAAATGTCATTCGTCGGGCTCGTTCGCCTTCGTCAAGGAGTCAAACGTCAAACGAGGCTCCCTCGTTTCGGGCTGTTCGGGTGAATATTCCCCCCCCCCTCTCTCTCTCTCTCTCTCTCTTTCGCGAAGTGATATTCTCTCTCTTGAGTCAAATGTAGATTTTTCTCGGACTGTAAGCTCGCGTCGTGGTCCGTCCGACGACTTTCGAAGAAATAACGTTCGACCATATGAAACGAGAGCATCTATAGTTACATCTTCTGCTTAGATCGTCTAGAGAGAAAGAGAGAGAGAGAGAGCCTAATCCCGCCACGATAGAATCGAGTGGGTAAAAATATAGTCGATGGAGGCCCGGGGGACATGGGGAAGGCTTTTTGCGAAGACGATAAAGAAAGGTCGGGATTCCCTTGTCCGCGCGTAGGAGAGCGCATTCTTCTTAAAGAAGCCGCTTAATCTACGATGGCAGATCACCGTCGTTTATCAGAGACCCGCACAGGATATCGGCAGGATATTCATAGTACGACGATCCAATCGGAACTTCTTTGCGGTCCATTTCTCTCTCTCTCCCTCTCTCCTTCTCTCTCTCGTTTTTACATCTGATGTCGCGAAACGCGAAGAGCGATTATTAAAAAGTCCAGCCCGCGAGACGCCAGCTTGGTTTATCGCCGTTTTTCTTCGCGGGAAGCCGGCGCCCGTTCGCGTTTGCATAACGACGTCCCTCGCTCGCATAATTTATTCATTCCGAAGTCAATGTGCCGAACGGTCGTATCCAATAATTATCGGATGTTTCCGATCACCCAGTGATACATATGTATGTATTTATATTTATATATATGCATAGAAATATTTGGACATTCGCCAAGAAAATTCGAGGTTACCGTTAGTCCTCATGAATAATTGAAGGCGAATAAATCTCACGATATTCGCGACGATGTTGGACTCAGCTCCTCGCTGCTCTATCGATTATTCGCCGCGCAGAAAGATACGGGGAAAAGAGGGAAAAAAGACAGAGAAAGAGAATAACGCGCGTAAGCTCTCGTCGGTTCTAACGTCGACACAATTTCGGCGTTAACCCCCGGCGCTCGACCGACCGCGGTCGCTAATTTTATTACGCGAGAATGAGGGAGCGACACAGCGACGTCGTCTCGCCGTGAAAGAAAGCGGCTTACGTTCCGAACAAATTGGACCGTGTGTTACGCAATATGGAACTAGGCTAAAATCAGTTTGCGACTGTCGACGCTATGAGCCGAATGGGGACGAGGGTGAAGTGGAAATATACATACAGAGAGATAGATAGAGTGAAAGGGGAAAGGGGAGAGGGGGTGGAAGGAAGTATTCCTCGCCTTGACTGAAGGTCGGACGAGCAGGTGTCGGCCGCCCCCGCAAACGTTGCGTAATGTTGCAGCAACGTGTCGAATTCCGGTTCCAGCTCCTTTATCAGCGGCAAACACCGAGAGGCACATCTTCTCTCTCTCTCTCTCTCTCTCTCCCTTCCTCTCCCTCTTTCTCTCTCCCGCGTGATGGGTGCAGGCTGCTGTTGCTTTATCGATCGCCAATTCACTGAACTTCTATTTTTAGAAGGACCTTCCCTTCGTCGTCGAGCGACGGCGACGCGAAATCCTGGGATTACCGCGAAGCGGACAATCCGTCAGGGACGCGTCGGAATCCCTCTCTGTCTCTCACCCTCACATCTTTTCTCTCGCTCGCCCGCTCCCTCTCTCCCTGGATTTTTGCATCTCCCGAATTCCCGGATATTTTAATAATTCGTCGAGCGCGCGAACGCACTGAGAGCCCGCCGTGAGACGTCCTTGAATATCCGGATCTCTGAATTTCCGACCCGCCGCGCAGTGCGTCGCCCTTTTGTTAACGATCGCGGGACGCGAAACTTTCACGCCACATAAACGAACTTTCCCGACGACGAGGGGGGAATCGACATATCGCGCGTAATTAAGACGAAAACGGAATACAGCCAACCGAGCGCGACGATGCTCGCAAGCACGCACGCACGCACGCACGCACGCGCGAATTTGGACTCGCTCTCTCCGTTATATACTTAATTCACGGGACAATCAGCTTAACGAGGACAATTTGAGCTCGCGCCAAGAGTCTCGTGCTCGCCCGGCGGGCTAAATCGCGCGCCCTCGAGAGAGCACGTCCAATCGGCGGGAATGGGAAGAGCGGCGTTGCGCCCGAGGAATCGCGTTTAAATCCTCATTATGGAGAAAGGGAGAGCGCTGGACGGAGAGAAAGAGAGAGGGAGGACGGTCGTTTGATGAACACTGGAAAAATGAATCGCCCATATCGTCGGTGTAATATCGTAATTTCGGAAATAGGGCGCGTTGTTACAAGGCCGGCGAGACGCGCGCGCACACACGCTTAACACGCACACCGCGCGATGTAAACTTACATGAGATCCGGCCGAAAGTGATGAATCATGGCGCAGAAGGCGAGCCCGTCTCTCCAGGAGGTGGTCATGTTTTGCACGTTTACACCCGGGTAACCGTCGGTTATTCGACGGCACCAGAGCTCTAGCGCCTTCGTACCGCGTCTCTCTCCCATCGCGGCGGCTTCCTCTCCTTCCTCTCTCGCGCTTCCCTCCAGCAGCTGCGAACGCGCGCGTCTCTATCCAGCCGATGAACCCCTCCGTGCGATCGTTGGTGCGGTCTTTGACGACGCTCGGGTCACCTTCCTGAAAAAGAGAGACAAGGAACGTCACGCGAAGGGCTTGAAAGCTGACACGCCACGCCATTCGGCTGATCAGTTATTTCCACTTAACTCGACGTATCGCATCACGTTGCGCTATATTACGTCGGACTGTGTCACATCATCATGTCTAAACACAATGGGAACGATTAGAGAGACTGGTTCGTTTTGGCCTGGCGAATGTCAAGGCTCGATCGAAACTTAGCGTACGCAGTCGGCAGATGAAAGGTCGCGACACTCTCGTTTTCGTCTGGATAAAACTTCGAAATATATGTCATTCGTCGAAAATTAGACGAATCCGGGATATTTCTCTGGGATATTATTGTACAATTATTGCAATGTTTAAAAGTAAAATCACAACCTATAATATTTTTCACAATATAATGCGGCAATAATATCTCGTGATATTTACAGTATTTGCGGATAAAATATTTCAGTTGAAATCGTTAAATCGGTTAAATGTTCACCGATATAAATAAAAAGGCGAGAACTTTATATGAACGTGCAGATATTTAAATATATAAACTTTGTGTTTATTTATATTTCATTTCCATCCATGTTTCAAAAGCGCTTACTTCCTTTGCGAAGCTTTGACATATTGAATGTGTAATATTTCATGTTGCAATATTTTTAGATTATAATTTAAGAGTAATCGTGCATTTTTACAAGCATGTATGCATCAATTTGATCCTTCCTCAGACACAATTATGTTTCTAAATGTTTCAAACATAATATAGTTGAAATATTTTTTCTTAATTAATTGGGCAATTTCTCTCGAAACTTAGTTTGGCAAATATTCTGATAAAATGACTCACCACGTCGCTACTGTTTTGCCGAAATATTATTTACAAATTAATTGCGCAAACAGTCATCAATATTTCACAAAACCAATATTCCTACGTGTACTTTCTTAAATATCCCCCCATATAATTGCAGCGTCGCAGATTTCACGCACGATTTCGCGATACAATTTCCGAAATGTTTTCCTCCGGAAAGGTAAAGTTTTTAATTTTGAGCTGTGCTTCGACCGCGACGTGACAAGTTCGAGATTGGCGATATGTGCTCGGAAGTCCCTCGCGGATATAAAACCGTCACCGGCTGTCCCGATCAGGAAGAACGACGTCAAAGGAAAGGAAGAGAGAGAGATAGATAGACAGAGAAAAAGAGAGAAACGAAAAATGAAGCGTCGTCGCGACGACGAGCGCAACGGACACAAATCCGCGGCCGTTCGAACGGAGCCGCTCGAGCCTTTTTTTTATCATAACGGACCGCGGCCGGCGTCGAAGCCTGAAAAAACAAAAAAAAAAGGAGGGGGNAGAAGGAGGAGCCGTAAATCGCGTCGTCCGCTCGCAGAGCGGGGGCCGAGTGATGTTTTGCGCAACGTGAAAGCGGGAGGCTGCACGGGTCAAGCGTGAAGAGAGCCACGTGACACGGTGCATGCGGCCGATAGACGACGCACGCGTTCGCGGTGCATTCATTAACGGCCCGTGTGTCGTTGTTAACGACGTTCGACGTGAGCCGTGCTGTTGCGGAGGCTGACCGCGAGAGACAATCGGCCGGAAAGGGACGCGGGGGAGGAGGGCTGGGGAGGAGGGGAGCGAGCGAACGAGCGGTTACGTTGTGCGGCGGTCGCTAAAAATGCCGAGCGGCGCGCTTTATATAATAGAAAAGCCACCGGCATCGGCGCATGAAATATTTAGCAGCAGTCCGCGTGGTGCAGCAACACTTCTCGGCTGCGGATGAATTATCGAGCGCGTCGTTTTGCAGAATCGCCGGGAATAAATAGGTAAGAGGCACGCGCGCCCGCTCGCTCGTTCGTTCGTAAATCAAGTTACGGAGAAGAGGAACACCACCACCACCAGCGGCGATCTATATTTTCACATCGACGGGGGGTGCACACAGGGAAAAACTTCCCGGAAAACTTTCGGACGCCGCTCGAATCGACGCGCGGCCGCAGGTAGAGAAGGGCGCCAGGTGGTGAGACAACTCGTTCGTTCGTTCATGGACGAGCGTCTCTCTCTCTCTCTCTCTTTATCTCGCGCTCATCACGATCGTTTGAAGTCGCCGTAGGGACGAAAATTTACGACGGAACCCGGGAAACGACGGCGCTCTCTTCGTTGTAAGTCTGAATCTAAGCTAGCTACCGTTACTTCAAAAACTGGTTTAAGACCTGAAAGGCGGTGCTGCCGCCGCGGTCTCTCCTCTCTAGTTTTACAAGACGCTCAATCAACCTCAACCGCAGGAGTTAATTAACGTGCTGGTGGATCTGGGCTTTCTTCCCGGTTTCCGGCGTAAAGCCCCGAGGTAGGACCAGCGGGCAGCGGTGGTAGCGACGATGATCGTGATTAACGCGACCGCCTTGAGTCGTGATAAAGCCCGCGCCTCGATATCGCGAAAGAGCGCGAAAAACTGGAGCGGATAAGCGGTTAACGGGAAAGTGCTTGTCGGTCCGCAGCGCCAACTCTTAAAGTCTAGTTCGACCGGTTTCCGCTTAAATACGCCGTTCCGGCGAGCTGTTCGCGACACAACGTGTGTGTCAAACAAATCCCACGGTCCTCTCTCTCTCTCTCTCTCTCTCTTTCAATATTTTCTCGCGCGCCTGTAAAACCACCGTCCGCTGTTCTCGATCGGAACGGCAGCCGCCCGTTCGCGAGTCACCCCGCTGTACGGAGCGTTTCCAAAAGAGAGTGCGTCTACGTCCCGCTTGTCACTCGACGCACTTTTTCTCCCTCTCTCTTTCTCTCTCTCTCTCTCCTCGGGACACTCCGCGCCGGCTTTCCAGACGCTTTTGTCCGCCTTTTCTTTTTCTCCGGCGAAGGAGTCGCGCGACACACTTGTCTCATCGGCTTTCACCGGACGGGCAAAAATCATCGCGTTTTACCCGCCCGGTAAAAGGCCCCCGTCGTCCCTGCAAGTTTCGCCGTCGTTTTTCC